>NC_068408.1:12309787-12609787 GCF_023724105.1 Carassius gibelio | reverse complement strand
GCTTCCCTTTTTACTCTGTAGAAAGACATTCTGTGAGTGTGACTTAGACTATTTGCTATTTGTTTGCGCAATGAACAGCAAGAATGCATGAGATGTTTCTCCAAAAACATGACAGACTTGCCACTAAGACCTGGGTTGTCATGGTTATGTGCCAGCAAAGAGCTTCCTGAATAGTACATTATTCCTTACCTCTTACTGAAACAAATTAAAACACAACTTTCAGCTGCAGCCTAAAAGGATGAAACTGAGCTGAGCGAAATAGCCTTACTCAGAATCTGATTGACTGCACTGCATTTGCTTCACATGTGGCATAAATGTCAACTTTGAACTGAATTTACCATTTTACAATGTGGTCTTGTATAATAATAAGCATAGCCAATTCATACATATATTTTTTTATTACTAATTAAAAAAAAAAAAAAAGGATAAAAAAAAAAAAGAAGTCAGCATTTCATAACAGAAAGTAGGGAAACTGCTAAAACAATGACTACATAGACATTTGGCTGTTTGATAAAAGAAAAGGAGTGTTGATAACAAAGAAAAAATGTTTTTCTTATATTTTATTTATTTATTTATTTTAATTACCTACTCTGACAAAACTTTTACAATAATATAGAAAGTAAACATGGTTTAAAATTTATTTTGACTTTAAAGTACTTAGGAAGTGTGTCATTTAATATCTGATGTATAACTTTCCATCCAACCTGAATATTAAGTTTACACACATTTGTAACCATGCATGTACTGTAGCTGGTCTTTGGCCTCTGAATACAAGGCAAGTGATATGAATAGAGATGCTGGTCATATAATTAGAATATCATCAAAAAGTTGATTTATTTCACAAATTCCATTCAAAAAGTGAAACTTGTATATTCATTCATTACAAACAGACTGATGTATTTCAAATGTTTACTTATTTTAATTTTGATTATCATAACTGACAACTAAGGAAAATCCCAAATTCAGTATCTCAGAAAATTTGAATATTACTTAAGACCAATACAAAGAAAAGATTTTTAGAAATCTTTGCCTGAATTATTGCAGCAATGTGGCGTGGCATGGAGTCGACCAGTCTGTGGCACTGCTCAGGTGTAAGGTGTAGTTGAGAGCCCAGGTTGCTCTGATAGTGGCCTTCAGCTCTTCTGCATTGTTGGGTCTGGCATATCACATCTTCCTTTTCACAATACTCCATAGATTTTTTATGGGGTTAAGGTCAGGCGAGTTTGCTGGCCAGTTAAGAACAGGTATACCATGGTCCTTAAACCAGGTTCTGGTAGCTTTGGCACTATATGCAGGTGCCAAGTCCTGTTGGAAAATGAAATCTGCATTTCCATTAAGTTGGTCAGCAGCAGGAAGCATGAAGTGCTCTAAAAATTCCTGGTATACGGCTGCGTTGACCTTGGACCTCAGAAAACACAGTGGACCAACACCAGCAGTTGACATGGCACCCCAAACCATTACTGATTGTGGAAACTTTACACTGGACCTCAAGCAACGTGGATTGTGTGCCTCTCCTTTCTTCCTCCAGACTCTGGGACACTGATTTCCAAAGGAAATGCAAAATTTACTTTCATCAGAGAACAAAACTTTGGACCACTCAGCAGCAGTCCAATCCTTTTTGTCTTTAGCCCAGGTGAGACGCTTCTGAGGTTCAAGAGTGGCCTAAAACAAGGAATGCGAGAGCTGAAACCCATGTTTTGCATACATCTGTGGGTAGTGGTTCTTGAAGCACTGACTCCAGCTGCAGTCCACTCTTTGTGAATCTCCTCCACATGTTTGAATGGGTTTTGTTTCACAATCCTCTACAGGGTGCGGTTATCCCTATTGCTTGTACACTTTTTTCTACCATATCTTTTCCTTCCCTTCGCCTCTCTATTAATGTGCTTAGACACAGAGCTCTGTGAACAGCCAGCCTCTTTTGCAATGACCTTTTGTGTCTTGCCCTCATTGTGCAAGGTGTCAATGGCCATCTTTTGGACTGTCAAGTCAGCAGTCTTCCCCATGATTGTGTAGCCAACAGAACTAGACTGACAGACCATTTAAAGGCCTTTGCAGGTGTTTTTAATTAATTAGCTTATTACAGTGTGGCACCAGGTGTCTTCAATATTGAACCTTTTCACAATATTCTAATTTCCAGAGATAATGAATTTGGGATTTTCCTTACTTGTCAGTTATAATCATCGAAATGAAAAGAAGTAAACATATGAAATTAGTCTGTGTGTAATGAATGAATGTAATATAAACGTTTCACTTTTTGAATGGAATTAGTGAAATAAATCAACTTTTTGATGATATTCTAGTTATATGACCAGCACCTGTAAATAATAAAAACAAATCACAGATTCACAAAATAATAACCATCTCTGGGTGAAGACTGGTTTAAACATTGCATTCTGTGGAGAGCCACTTATTCTCTGAGAGAATCGAGTTCACAGATCCTTCATGTGTGTGCTAGACTTACACACCCCAGCTTTTGTTTATTGATAGAATTAGTGTGGAAATTAATTTCCACTGCACAGACAGTGTGGCTTCACCTTTGAGTCTGTCTCGCTGTTTGGAATGTGATAAAGCAGAATGTAATTAAATCATTTAGAATGCATTTTTTACAATTGTAAGCCATATTTTGTTTCTTTAACTCACAAACTTTTTCATTATAATTTTTAATGCATAAGCCTCAGGCGTCAAACACATCAAGATTGGTGGTTAAATAATTAGATGGTGGCACACATTACGCATGTTACATTTTTAGGACATGTTTCATGCTGTCCAATTAGCCAAAAATATGGCACCCAACAGCACTCTGCTCCTCCACTCTCACCTGTCTTCAGGGTGATGAATCATCCCCACCGTTATGACTTATATATATATATATATATGAGGACAGTTTTCTACCTGTTTAACACCGGATGGGAAAATCATGAGTCTTAAACTGTCTACTTAAACTGCTAGAAAAGGGCAAACACACTTTTGAACACAAGTGTTTACTGTTTATACTCACATATGAGGAGTGTGGAATTAAAATGAAGGTTTTGACAGCCTTTTCCTAGTGAGGCGTTGTTATTTCTGTCACTGTCTAGCTTCTCAGGACATTTGGGGTGGGCTTTTAATGTCTGTGCAGAGTTCATTAGGAAAAACACTAATGGTTTAACGGTTTTAGACTTCATTTAACGGTGCATACAAGACAAAGAAAGCAAACTAAATATTCTAATTACAAAAAACAAATTGTGCTTAAAATAATTTATTCTTATGCATTAAGTTAAACTATATTTGGTACTCATATAATTGTCTAAATTAATTAAATTCTAAAAATACTGATTAACAGTGATGAGGATTTTTTTTTTTTTTGAAGGTAACATGACAGTAGATGCTACAATGACTTGTCTTCATAAGTGAGTCACTGAATTATTTATTCAACAGGGTCATTCAACAACACTAATGTATTCAGAAACGAAATAACTGTTTTTATGAATAAGTCACTGAATCATCTACTGATTCACTCAACTGATTAATTCTGGAAATGCACAATATTCTTCTGGGACTTTTTCCATTGGCAAAGCAAAAATAGACAAAGTAGCTGCCAATAAAATGCAGGTTATTCAGTAACTGTTAAGGGGCATATAATTACATTTCTAAGTGTTGCTCTGAATATCAGCCATTATTTATTCATTTTCTTTTATTTTCTTTTTTCACACTCTTACCTGTGTGATATTGCCTACAGAAAGATTAAATTATAGAATATAAACACACATTTTGAATTAATAAAAACAAGTGCTCTAAAAAGATTATAAGATTGCATATATATTGAGAAAATTATCTAGAAAATTATCTCTAAAACAAGTTAATAAGGTTTAATCACTCCACAACTGATGTTTCACTATTATTAAAAAAAAAAAACTGCTTACTGACCTTGTAAACTTAAAGTCTGATAGCAACCGAGTTAAAAAGCCCTATACCTTTTACCAACCACTGTTTTAAAATGCACACTGATTTGCCACAATTTTTCTTCTAAATGTGCTTATGCACATCTTACCATTATTTCACTTCATGTCTCTAATGATGTCTTTTCTAAAGATTGTATGACTCGTGAATATTTCTACAGTAAGTGTGAAACAGCTGTTGTGTGAAACATGGGACACACAAACGCACTAAAGTGTCTGTGATTTTGCAGAGCTGTTGTCAACACAGAGACTGTTTTAAAAACACAAGCGAATCGAACGCACCCCATCACCTTGGTTACAAACATCAGCTTTGTCCACGGACTAGAGCTGAGTGAAACGATTAAATTGAGCACATTAAAAACAGGCTTGAGAAAATGACACCACATCCTGAGAAGACAGAAAGGATCACACAGACTTTTCACAAGTTGATGTGGCAAAAAAAAAAAAAAAACTGAACCGCATTGGAGTGTTACTTTAATTAAAATTACAAATGTGCAATTTCTTGAATGAGTCATGCAGTTTATGATACTGAAGCTATATAGAAGCACAAAGGCAGATGATTAACCCATGGGACGAATGGAGCACTCACTCCAAATGTGTGTGTCTGCTACCCCTAGTGGCATTAGAGCAATACCACACAAAACCAGAGAGAATAATCCCTGAATGCTTCCCCTGACTCCTGTGACCCCCTTCAACCAGGCTACATGCCTTTCTCCCCTCTATTCTTGCACGGCTCTAACAACCCCTCTTGCCTCCCCCACAGAGAGTAGCTTAGGTCATTACAGTGTGCTGTCAAAACCTGTGACTGCTCTGCGTCAGAGGATTAGGAGTAAGAGAAGAAGCACAGTCTTAATTTTTTTCCACCTCCTCATTCCCCCTCCTAAAGTTGACCTCTCACTGTGTTTTGTAGCTACTTTCACAGTGGGTTCCATTAAGGCACAGAGGAAAGGGGTATATGGAACGCACGGATATGGACAACTGGTCAGGATTGGGATTTATACAGCAAGCTTGTGATGATTTCCAAAGCATCCCAGCTTTGCCGGGCACAAAATTATTTTAAATACCTAAAATGCATTACATTTTGTAAATGCAAGAGTTGTTATGTGTAGTAAAAGCTCCAATATATCTCAAATCTGACCAGCATCATTTCACCAATTTAAAGAAAAAAAAATTACTCCCCCTCATGTTGTTCCAAACCCATAAGACCTTCATTCATCTTCGGAACACAAATAAAGATATTTTTTAAGAAATCTGAGAGCTATCTGACCCTCCACAGACAGCAACGCAACTGAAATGTTTCCAGGTCCAGAAACGAAGTAAGGAGATCGGTAAAACAGTCCATGTGACATAAGCGGCTCAACTTCAGTTTTGCAATGCTATGAGAATTCTTAATTTTATTTACTCAATAATTATTTTCCCCTGAGTAACATCTTCTGCCATTTTGGAAAGAATACCCAAGAACGTATTTGATGTAGTCAGTGTTGTTTACGTTCAGGGGAAAGCATGTGCATTAATGTGATCTGCATAATAAGCATTGTTTGATTAGGGGAAAGCATGTACAGTATATCCATTGTAATACAATCTAAAATGGTTGAAGACGGAACTCAGAGGGGAAGAATGGTTTAGTAAATTATGTTATTTTAGTTTTTATATATATATATATATATATATATATATATATATATATATATATATATATATATATATATATATATAGGCAAAATATTTTCAACATAGACTAAATATTTGTATTTCTGATCATCAGCTGTTGACACTCTAGGCATAGTACATCTATGCACAGAAATGGCTCTGTATATGGGATCACATGAGCTATCAATTAATATTATTAATCTGTTTAAGAGAACATTAATCTATCAGTTTCGGCTGATATTAAACTTAATTGTGCATGCTAATTTACCCATATTTTTATGTTTGATACCCTTGATGTTAACTAATGGTCACTCAGACTTAGTCACTTAAATGTAATGCATAAAATCGGTATTGACCAAAATGTAAACATCAGTGCATCCCTACTTTTCTATACATTACATAAATGTAACCTGTTTTTATACAAGTTACAAGAATGGATTTGTTTAATACAAGACTAAGTTAAACACAGAAAAGTAGAGAAATAGTTATTATAAATTATTTACAAATCAATAAACAAGGTAATGTTAAAATCACGAACAACTTCAGTTTTGGTGAAACCGCCTTCATTTCCAAAACATTAAGAAAAGATACAGAGTCTGAATTACAGAACGAGTTCTTGTAACAGAAGACATGACCCATCCAAGCTGCCATCTGAGCAACAGCTACACCTTATCAAGGTTGCGTGAGGGGAGTCCTTATAAATTGGCAGTTTCTCATTAAGTGTAATGTCAGCCCACTCAACAGGCGTGCAAACATAAGATGAGTCCAACAGAATGGCAGGCTTTCCTGTGCAAGAATAAGAGCCAAGAGTAGGAGCGTATCATAGACAGATACATACTAATGACAGGAGTCTGAATATATCATCTCGTAACTGTCTGCCAAGGTCTGTCATTGTCTACCAGCCCTGCAGGATCTACCAGCCCACTGCAGTCACTGGATGAACTGAGTGGGAAGGAGACAGAGTGTAAACATGCCGGAGCGGAACCCGGGGTGAAACCGCATCTGTCAGGAAAACTTTTAATGAGGGTTTAAATGCAACGCCGCATTTACGTCCTTAAACGGGGATGGGAACATGTAGAGGCTGATTTTAAGGGATACAGTAAATCAGACTAAAATCGTTATTTAGTCACCCTCAAGTTGTTCTGAATGTGTGTTTTTCTTCTGTGGAACAAGATATTGTGAAAAACGTCTCAGTTTCTTTTGTCCATGACATTACAGTCAAAGAAGTCCTATGTTGCTTAAAGCCCAACATATCTTTTGTTTTTCTCAGAAAAAAGAAAATTATACACGTTTGATAAAGAGTTTGATGAGAGTGACATCCAATTAAGTGTGTGCAAATAAGATGCTTTCCTTTTCATCGTCATAAAAGGAGAAACATGAAGTTACTTTTTCATTTATCCAAAAACGTCTTGCATAAGATAGCATCACGACTTAAAGCCTGCACTTCATATTAGTTTAATACGCCCGAGAGCTTACTTTAAATAAGTGTGAATCAGCTTGCTAACAAAGGCCTGGGATGTGAGTGTTTTCATGCAAAATACTTTTCTGAAAGCACTATAAATAGTTCTGAGAGGCTTAAGCTCCACTCTCTGTAGTTTTCAGCCAATGGAGGCTGATTCAGGCAGAGCTCCTTCAGTACTGTAAATGCCAGCAGTCTAATGCTCCCTTATGTCCTGCAGTTTTCATGCCCTCTGCTAATCTGAGTTTGGACTCGAAATACACTTCTGCCTGTTCCAGAAAAGCTGTAACTGAAAAAAGATAAGAAAAAGAAAAGTGATATGACCTGCTAAGTGCATCGTGCGACAGGTACCAGCACGCTAGCTGGCCTTGTGCGTCGAAAACGCACCAAATCAAGTTAATTTCTAGTCCAAGAGATGAGTCATGTAGAAGTTGGCTAGTCAGTTGGACGGTTAAGAACATGGCCAGCTGTGCCTCCTCCATTATGGCACCTGGCAGCCGCTGCTCCATGCCTCCGTCTGTTGGAAGCACCAGGCTCCCGGTTCTCGCCCAGTGCCACGGGGTACAGACTGCACAGGCCTGAGAATCCTGGCCCGAGGCCCGTCTCTCCCCCCCCTCCCTCCCAGTTCCCCTTATTATCTCATGGTATTCCTGTATTTGCCCTCTTCTCTTTAAAGGACTGCATTACTTCCACCTCCACAAACTTGTCAAAACCAATTTGCTCCCCTATTATCCCCTGAACTGATTTCGCAGTGACCTCCTCTCTCTCCCCCACTTGCTCACCCCTTTCTCCTCAACCCATTGCATCTCTCAACTGAAACCCCAACACGACCTGTGCTCCAACTAAACCGAACACCTCCCCCCTCAATTCTCACTTCCTGAGCTGGGCTTTACCTGCACAGTGCCCGTCTTCCTCACTCACTATACTCCTTTTATCCAGCTTTACTCTGCAGTCCTTTATCCTTTCAGTCCAAGTCTGGAATACAAAACAAAGCAAGGGGAAAGCAACTAACGCAGAGTCTGAGGAAACACGCAGAAGCTCCATAAAGGCAAAGAGAGCATAATATACTTGACAGCGTATGATGGAAGCGCAGCTCTGTCACCCCTTCATGGCCTCCCCTTCCGCCTCCTTTCAATTAGCGTCTCACCAGTGACAACATGGAGGATCTTCATTAGGGGAGAATGCTCAATTATATCAGTTGATATTCGTTTCCAAAACTAATTATCCCAGTTGCATGGCATGGCTGACTGAGCCTGCCCCTGCCCCAGGGCGCAGCGGTTACTGATGTGACTTGGCTTTGGATGGGAGTTTGGCTCTACTCCATCCATGCCTTTTTTATTTGCTCTAAAGAGGCTAAATACATCCTCTACATGTAATTCAAATTTTTCTGCAGGTTTAGTCTGGCAAAAACACATAAGTGTATTATCAGACACTGATTGGTAGGTAATCACTTGCTGCTTTTATAGTCGTTTTCATTCTTTTGAACACCAGCATTACTATGATTATTGGCACACTAACTTAAGAGCAAAAACACAAACTAACATAACAAGGAATAAAACTAAACTAAAAATAAAAAGTAATAATTTTCCGTGTTTCCTAAACTAACTAAAACAAAATACAAATGAGCACAAATTAATTTTAGGTAGGTTTTTGATGCATGGTTTTAAAAAACAATAAACTTTACATACAGTTCATTAACTTAGGAGCCCTAAAACCCTCAAGTTCAAATAAAAACCTATAAAAAATTGAAGCTGAATGAAAAATTTATTTGGTGAAAATCAACAAAAACTAAACTGTACTTAACATTGAAAAAAAAAATAAGAATAATAATAACTATAATAACCTTGATGCAGACAATAAAACATTAACGTGACTACCAAACTAACTAATGACCACACATTTACTTTAGTTTCAAATACATGGTTTCAAAAAAGTTTAACATTTAGAGCCAACAACTATTTGAGCTGTTAAAAAATAAATACATATTTATAAATAAATGTAACCTGTGACATCTAAAACTAAACCTTTAAAAAAATATAATAATTTTAAAAAGATAAATCAAACTGTATTAACAGTTGAACACAATGCTGGGCTGTCCACTTACTATAGTGGACAGTGGGACTATAATACTTAATTACAGCTCATTTACAGGATTTCTCTACAGTACAACAGACTAAATCAGATATAATCCGATGGAAGTGCTAAAGCAGAGTCACAGTTTGGAATATTCATGGGTACATTTATCATCAACATTCAGTGTGGCCCAGAGGGGGATGAGCAAAAAGAGTATTCATATTTGTTATTTTAAGGCAAACAAGCTATTTTTCTTTACTTGTTTATTTATGATTTTCCAAGGGCTCTCTGAATATACAGATCTGATTAAATGAATACACATGCAGGAATAAATGATGCCTCTTAAATATAGTTGCAGCAGCACTAAAAGTTTAATCAGCTCTCTTATTAAATCTCCGAAACACAGCAGAGATTGTGTCATCTCACATGCGTCAGATGTACCAGCCTGCATAGAACACTAATCTGGAATAATTATCATGTGAGTAAAACCATATAATTAAGTCTTTCAGAGGCACTGGTCCAAATCTTCAGTCAAAATGTTCTAGACTGAAAAAACCTGCTCTGACAGGATATAAAGCAGTTAATTGTGGAAACCAAGTAGTCGCCTGCAGTGACAAATGATTAATCATAGTCTAAAGTGTGAAACAACATGTGAGAAAAAACTAATTTAACCAGCTAGACTTCAATTTCACAGTAAACGAATCTATAGATTTCATGTTAGATAAAAAAATAAATGAATAAAAAAAAAACACTGCAGAGAGGTCTTAAACGAATTGTAACACAGAACTAGATTTGTAAAAATGTGTGAAATTCAGTCAAATCACATCCCTAAAAACAGTACTCTTTGCAGTTGGCTTATTTGTCAGGTGCAAAATATCATCTTAAATCAATTATAAATGAAAAATGCCTCAGTCTCATGATTAAAGTTTAGGACTTTGTGTCTCTTTTGCATGCTTGCTCACTTGCTAGCCATATTAGCTCCATAGAACAGACTATTAGGTTCATTTCAAAGTAGCTGAGGCCAGACTGATTATGCATAACTCTCCAATTCCTGCTCTCCCTCCCTTTCCCAAACCCTTTATCTGAACTCACCCCCTCTGCCTCTCTTCTATCAAGCCTCTGTGCCCTGGTTCTAAATCCCTGGGTCCGCAGTCCGGAGGTAGATCACTTTAATTCTGCTTCATGGATCTTTTTCAAAAAGGACCTGAGACCCGGAGACCCCAGAACCAGTGACCGTAGGTTGAACCCAGACCAGCCAGCCGGGCTCAACACACTCGTAAACACAGCCATCATCTCACTTGCTCCCTCCCACTCAGACACAGAGAGTATTTGATTCGGCCTACTAAAGTAAGTGCCCCCACTCAGTTTGTGGGATATATGAATATGACACACTTGACCCATGCTGTTGTTCATTACCTATATGGCCAATGCATGGAGGGAAGAGGAAAAGCTATCAAATAATGTCCCAAATTCTCTTTTTTTTCTAACATCACACCTGGCTTTCCACAGATTAGCTCTTTGGGCTCTTTCTTCAAAACACAGAGTAGCCCTGAATATTGCTCAATGATATACTGTACAAAAGTGTAAACAATACAGAAAAGGAAACATCTTTTAAAAACAGATGTGGCAACAATATACTATTTGTATTAATAATGGCTTCTTATGGCTTTAAAAAGCTTTTATACAATTTGCAAGTAAATATAATTTAAAATGTAAATATAAATAAAATTTCTCCAAAAATGTCATGTTTTGCAAATGTAATAAAGCAATAGACCTTAAATGTGTACAATGAATAATTATTACAAATTTTCACATATTTTTTTTTTCAAAATACAAAGTTATTTTTTACAAATAAGATAGTTAATTCATAAGTACAATTTAGTTTTTTCAGAAGTCGTAGCACAACCTGAACTAACCTTTCTTTATCATAGAAAAGCAAAATTATGGTACATTTAAATAACAAAAGCCCTGACATTTATTCAGATATGCAAAACGAATTTATTTTAGAATATGTGCTTTTAAGTCATTGCATATAGACAAGAATGAATGCTATGTCATTAAGCCACATACATGTTAGTTACACCTTGTGCCAAAACTTTGTACTCCCCAATAGAGGAAAACAAAAATGATGCCCAAACCCACATGAGAAGGACGAATGAGGTTATTCATCATATTTTAGAATTCTAGTAGTCTGCAAAAAGCAATTACGAGAACCTAACATGATATAGTTCATGTGTGGACCAAAAAATAACATGCAACGTGTACTGGCAAGACTTTCTAGGAGATCAAAACGACCATCATCTGGTTTCCAGCATCCCAATAAATGACACATGGCTTAAGGCTTTCCAAAGTGAAAATGGGATTTACAGTAATAGTGTCCCTAGGTAGAAACGGATTAGACTGGAGCAGCTACCTAGGGATGATCAAATGAGCAATTTCTTCCGAGATGGTCACCATAGCAATGACCTTTATGCATGCCACAGATTGCAAGCAGTAGCATATTTTAATAAAAGTGATAAGACATTTTTTTGGATATCGTTTTCGCTATAAGCTCAAAGGTACCCCTCTGGTGTACTACAATAAAATTTCAGTGCAAGCTTGGAAAATTTAGTCAATAGACATCAGAACATCTGAAGACGTTTTCATGGAGGAAAACTCCCATATTGCCATTTCAGGAGCCTTAAAAATGAGATCGCTGAATAATTGGAAGATGCACACTTGATTTTACTCAAACCTCTTTAGATTAGTGATCTGCAGCTTTACCCGCAGCACTATTAGTTCTTGTTGAAAGTGAGAAAGAAATCTCCAAATAAAGCTGATGAGGACTGATGAGGACTGACACAAGCAAAGCAAAGCACCAAGTGGAACAGCCCTGGAGCATCACAGTTTGGGGTCATTCTTTATCCCCCTCTGGGGCAGCTCGTTCACACTATCACACCTGTCTGTCAAAAGAAAGACTCAGCAGACGGAATGAGAGAAGAGAGAAAGTTTATCCACGCAAAAGTGAGAGAAATAAAAGAGAAGCACTGTCGCAACGTAAATCACAACAGACAGAAAGGGCAAGGTTTAAATTACAGCTTAAATAACCTCCTGCCCTGCTTTGACTTAATGACCAACAACATTTTAAAGCTCAGAAATAAAACCACCAAAAGAAAAATAGCCAATGCGAGTGAACTGACAATAAAAAAATGGCAACTAAGTGACACACATATATATATATATATATATATATATATATATATATATATATATATATATATATATATATATATGTACACACACACTACTGTTATTAAACAAATGCAGGCCTATGATAGGAATAATAAATAAAATTAACTAATTAATTAAAATTACAGAATGATTCTGAACGCCTCTAGCACATTTTAAAGGTCAGCCAAAATTTACTACGAAGAATAGCCTAATAGTTAAGGCAATCAAGGCTACTCTGGGATAAATATTTGAGAAGCAAGTTTTCTAAATGCATTTTGCTCGCTTAAAATTCATTTTTGGCCACTGTTAATTGATGGATCAACCAAAAATAAGCAAGGATTAGCGTTTATCATAAACAAACACGACATAAATCAGCACAACACGCTGCCACACCAGTGACGATTAATAGCCCATTATAAACTTATAGAAGGTTGTAGAAAGTTATGTGTAAAAACGTAAGAAGTACAATGTGAGTACAAACAATCCGTCCACTAGACGTGCCTACGGTCAGGTCCGGTGTTCAGGGTGGGCTCTGGGTTCCAACAGCGTCACTAGCGTCTAACGGCTTGATTACTGTTGATTTGTTAATTTACAGCGGCACCTTGTGTTGAGGAGAGGTAAAGCACTCGAGGACGTCATGCGTCAATCAATTCTTTGTGGAAACACTTCATTAAAGTAAATAAATAAATACAATTCAGAAAATAGACATATTTCACCTTCCTGATAGTAGACATATATTGATTAGATTAGATGTTCTCCAAAATTAGATCTGCAGACTTGTATAGAGATATCCAATCATTTGTATCATGCCAGGTATATAATATCTTCCTCAGTTATTATAGAAGTGTATGAAAAACAAATACACCTATTCACCCAAAATTACCCATTTGTCATGCTTGCGGTTTGCAGACTAAAGTCTAAATATATATTTGAATGAATGAATGAAAACACCCACTGAACCATGAGGAATAAGCACTGTTTATTTACAATCAAGCACAAAAGCCAAACAAGCCAGAGAGTGTTGTCTTCATATTTATTTCCATGTATAGGGAGACAAGAAAATTAAACTAAACATTAATTTACAACATATTTGAGTCTCATCTTAAAACATCTCTTTCTTCATAATACCAAACCCTTTGTTCCTTACAACAAAACGGCTTTTAAATAGATAATTCACCCAAAAAGAAAATATGTCATTATTTACTCAGGTACACAATTGGAGTTATCTAGTAAAATGTTCCAGCTGTTCTTTTGCTTGCAGTACAAAAAAAAAAAAAAAAAAAAAAAAAAAATAGTTGAACTATGTTTAAAAAAAAAAAAACCTTCATAAATATTTCTGCTTTGGAATGACATGAGGGTGAGTAAATGACGACAGGGGTTTCATTTTTAAGTCAACCATCCCTATAATAGAGTTCATATAGATTAATATAGCCTACAGAATAAAAAGGCGTTTGGCTTTTTGAATTCCTAGAAAGTCGGAGCAATAAATACTTTTGCTTTATGCAGAGTAGAAATGTGACAAAATCTGTGTATGTGAAGTTCTGTATGTGTGTGTGCTCTATTAACCTAAAACGCATTGCATGCACAATCCCATGGCAGTACACTTGCTGACATTTGCAGTGTGGTATATTATCAGTATGCATGTTAACAATCACAGAGTATAAAGAGTTCCATAATGGTAATGGTCTTTAATAGCCAGGTCAGTTTGTCTAGAGTAGCATTAGTCTGATAGCAGATGCCAGATGAATAACAGAAGGCTCAGGAGGAAGCTGAAGCCTGTGCTGATTCTGGTGGCGTGTCCTGTCACATTGCAGTCATCAGAGTAGCAGCAGTGAACTTTGACCCCTGGAGCTCTGTAGCCCTGGCTGTTAGCCTGGCTGCAGAAGGATTTGTACGAACACGACTTCATTACGCCATCTAAGAGGACAAGAACGGTATGAGAGCATGATTACATATTAATGTGCCTTGATCCTCATAAGGAAGCTATAGACCTCCTGCTATTTCTAAGCTGGAGCCAGACAGAGCAGTCTGTCTTCCTTAAACACCAACCTGATCCAGTGCCTCCCCTTAAAACACACACACATTCGTTAATGATTTTTCTAAAGATTTATCCCTCTGTGATTTATCACCCACATCCAAGGAAATAAAAAAAATGTTCTCGCCCAGTTTCCTTTTATCCATCCATGCAGGGAGATTAACTATTAACTATGTACCCATTAAACTTACTGCCATGTCCACGGACAATAGCACATGCATCTGAGTAGCTCGGACATGTTTTAGATCCTTGGCGATTACAGTCTTCATCAGTCGAGCCCATGCAGGTGTAACACTTCAGTGCCTCGCCTAAATACAGACAAAGAAGAGGCAAAAGAAATTCAACATTAAAATTCATTTAAAAAAGCCTAAAGTGTAAGTACTGACCAATTAATATTTATTGGGTTTCTTAATTTTGTCTTGATTTCCAGTAAAAAAAAAAAAAAAAAAAAAAAAAAAAAATATATATATGTATATATATATATATATATATATATGTATATATATATATATATATATATATATATTTTATATATATATATATATATATATATATATATATATATATATATATGTATGTAAATATAATGAAGTTAGTTGAAAATAAAATCTATTAATTATTATTAGTAGTAGTATCAATATGATTATGATGATGATGATGATGATACACTATTTTGTTTATTATTTTACTATTTCTTTAATTTTTTTCAGTCAAGGCATTGAAATGTGCTTTCTTGTATTGTAACATGATTATTAACAAAAAAAAATTAAAACAACAATTTGTAAGTAAGGGTAAAGTAAAAAAATAAATAAATAAAAAATAAATAAAATAATTAAAAATATACCTCCACACAATTTATTCTACTTTCATCTTTTTTTCTTTTTTTCTTTTTTTTTTTACCTTTTTTATCACAGATATTAAAGAGGATGCATAAACCATTTAATGAAAGGAAGGAAATATTCTGTGTCCAGATGAGAACCATGCATGGCTCAATGCAATGGCTCCATCAATCAAGGCAAATTTTACTTTGTCTCACCAGTGACACAAAAATTGTAAACATCCAATGCATTTGATTAAACAAAGCTTGATGTATTTTATGCCATTTCATAATGTGGAGACAGGAAAATGTCACTGTACTTCATAATGACTCACATATGATGATGCACACTGTTTCTATTTCCATGATGAAGCAGCTTTAAACAGCAACAAATATGCTATCAATAATATTTTTTATTTGTTTCTTCTTTTTTAGAATATCCTAACAAATAATCTACAAATCTTGATCTTAACTTCTTTGGACTGTGAAGTCTAAACAGGACACTGATGTTTTTTCCATTTTTTCACTTTCGTTTTACAGACCCCAGGGAAGTCGACAGAAGTCACAGCAGAGAAACATGTCAGTGTCTTGTAAATGCCCAGCAGTACATGTTGTGGTTAAGCCTTTTTCATGTGTCTCTTTGCTATCATCTCCCAAAAAGTGTTTTTTTTCCCCAGCAAACATCCTTTGAAGATCAGACACATAAACTCTGTGACTGTAACACCTTCAGAAACAGACATTCCTTTTAAAAGTATCTGCTATGTGTGTCTTAGAACTGTTAGTTCACCCTAAAGACATCCTTCTGCTGCTTCTGAGTCACAGCTAAACCTTCAGTTCACAGGATATGGTTTTACAGGCAGGTTATTCAGGCTGTTTGAAATAAGGTAAACTTTTAAAGTATAAAATCAGCATGAAGGTCGTGTTCTTTTTCAAAGCATTAATCTAAAACGTCATACTTTAATTCCTCAAATGGACAATAAACTGTCACTTCCTGTCTATTGAGTTTGTCTCAGAGTTCCAACACTCAATTTTTTTAACAACAAATTATTGAATGATTTCTAGATTATCATGTGACACTGAATACTGTAAATATTTAATATTTAGAGTAACATTTATATAAGAAATGTATAGAACACCCTGTTGAATCATATACTCATCCATGATGTCACATAAGACACTAAAGGTATTATTCAACGACACACACACAAATTTATAAATATTTGAAACAAATCGCTGGTTTGGAATTAATGCTATTGTCTCCTTTGTTCCCGACACCAAAAACCTTTCCGGCAGAAGTTAAAAATAAATTTGTTATTTATTTTTCTACACACAACATCCATAACAAAAAAAAGAACAAGCAGTCTCCAGTTTCTCTATGCCTGACATCAACTGCCTTTTCAACTATATCCAGACAGTTATAGCACAATCATACTTGGTGTTTAGTAGGAAATATTTTAGCTATTGATTGTCAATATACATTTGAATAGTTTTGGACTGTAATAAAAAAATAAAAAATAAAAACGTGTACCTGATTTTAGCTCCTTAGCTGTATTTAAATTATCCCCATTTTAATTTAGTATTAGCTTTGATGTGTAACTGAAAAACAACTGAACTTAATTAGCAATTGGTTCTCAAATTTTCACAGCAGATGCTTTCACAATAATGTTTTGCAGTTGAGTTGTCTTTACACCATTACTTAATGCACTGCTGTTTCTGAATGTACTTCGGGTAGAGAGTCTCTTTTTTTGGGGGGGTCCAGCAATCTAATAAAAACTATTTTAGCTTTCAATCTGTTTAAGGGATTGAATTTCACCAGTTATTTTCTGTTAGTCCTTTAACATCTTCCTCAAGGCCAACAAGATATTCTCAGTAATAAGGAGGATGCTTCAAAAGGAGGAAAACTAAAGAAACTAAATTAAATAAAAATGATGAAAATGGCAAAGGAAAAAGAAAAAATACAAGACTGAGAAGTCTTGAGTGAAAAGCAAATCAAGACGTGTGAGTGTGGCACACTTGCAGTAACTGAGAAGAGATAGGAGTTAAAAAGTAGAAAAAACACATAAAGAGAGAAGTACTCACTGTGAGCGGCGAGGAGGATGAGGCCCAGGCCCAGCAGCATGAAGAAATGGAGCGCTCTCATGTTGCCGGCGGTCTATGGCTGTCAGGTTAGCACAGTAAAAAGCAGGTTGTTTGCTCTTAAAACCCCTGAGCTTAAGCCCTGCTTTCGGTGAGCTTATTCCCAATGGCAGTGAGGACACACAGATTACTAGCCAGTCCACTGAGGCCTGTGCTTCAGTCTTAAGATCTGAATGGATCTTCTCCATCTCCACTAATCAGAGATGAGGGATCGGTTACTGTGCTCCACCCATACAGTACTGCATGCTAGCCGGGGGTCTGATGCTCCCTACAGATTCCATTCAACTAATTCCTCCATATACCGCATTAGTTTATCAGTGACCAAACTCACATCATTTCTCTTTGTGACACAGCAGAACAATGGACACAACCAATCAAACAGTTGATGGAAAGGCTACTTGAACAAGGGTAACCAAAACCAAACCTTTACCCTAAATTAATAAATATATCAGTTTATATTTGTTACTTGCATTTACCTCTTTTTACCCACATTAACTACTTTTTATTATTTGTTATTATACTCCTTAATGTAATTTCATTTGTTTGCATTTTCAGTGATACATTAATCAAATGGAAGCTGTTTTATTATATAATACAATTCTATTTTATACATATAGTAAAACTGCTTTCATTTTATACTACTGTATATTATAGTATTCAGTAAAAGGATCTTAAAACATAAATAATATTGTTAGTATGTTTCCAACACCACCTTTAAAATTATTTCGGTTTCAAAAACGTTTCTGTTGTTTTAATTCTTCCTCCTTCCACTATCGTTTTTTAATTAAATTCTACTTTTGCCATTTATTTGTTTCTTTATGTAAATATGTGCATGGTAATGGTAACCAAAAACCAAATTAATGAATGAATAAACTTATAATTATGTATTACTCTTTCAACATTAACTACAGTACTTCCTATATACAATATTGAATAAAATATCATAAAATATATAATTTGATATGATAAATATACATATATATATGATTTATATTTAATTATTTTATAATGTATATACTTTTATAGTTATTATGTAAATAATCATGTTAAAATAATAATCCCTTTTGTTTCCATTTTTTTTTTCTTACATTCCAACATGATTGGAATGATTCTTTCTTTCTTCATCCTATTTTTCTTAAATTCTACTTTGATTCATTTTTATTTCTTCACTCACTCAGACAGTTTGGTTCTGTGCCAGCATGTAATTGGCACTAATATAATCTGTCTGGTGGGATTTTAAGACCCATCTGTCAGCTAACTAATGCATCTTTTTATGCACATGCGTAGGATCATGTCAGCAAGATTCATTGTTTGTTCATTAACAACATTGCTTTCTTAAAATGCCCTAGTGGGAGGCTAAAAGCATCTGCTAAATGAATCAGTAAATGTGATTGTTCTCACATCAAACATCAAGCCTTTACATTTCACATACTGCCTGTGTCTGTGTGATAGGTGTCGGATAAACAGAAGCTGTATTGCCATCTTTTATTGCACTTCATAAGCATGTCCTGTAAAGCTGAAAGAGCTTCATTTGTCTGAAGCTTCAGCTCTAGCAGGACTGAGACAAAACCATTCAGATTAAATTAGCTCAGAACCACTGACAGTCACAGGTGGGTTCATTTATATATCAAAATAAATCCAAAAATAAAACCACACATCAGTGTTGCTAGAAGACAACGAAACAAATGAACAACAAGTATCTACAAACATACACAAGGAAGCAGATAAACTAACAGTATCAAAATCTGCAGTTATGTTCCTTTACTTTTTTCAAGTCATTTTCATATTTACAAAACCGTCAAGGCCTACAACATGCATTTTTTTATAATCATGAATACCACTTTGTGACAACTGAATGATTAATTCATCTGTTTTATATTATATATATATATTCTCTCTGGTCATTTTTGTTTTCATGTTAAGAAGAGGGAACCACGGGAATCAGTTTAACAGTCGGCTCCATCAGTGGTTGTCATGGCAACAGCACTCATCACCTCAGACTCACTATAAACACATACTCTCTGCATGTGTGTGTGTGTGTGTGTGTGTGTGTGTGAGAGAGAGAGAGAGAGAGAGAAAGAGAGAGCTATACAGAGACTAAAACAAAGTCTACTGATGGGGAGTACTTTCACAAGACCCTCAACATAGGTTAGGTGGTGTACATTAACACATTAAAATGAAGAGAAAATAATTACAGCCATAGACTAGCGTTCTCCCAGTCATGGTGACTCCAGTTTTATGTGAAGACGTCAGTAGTGTGAGATCTTTTTGTTTGGTTAGTTCATCATTCTGTCCATTAGTAAGAGGAAAAAACAACACCAAAACAATTGAACCTTGCTCCTTCATCTTTACACTCTTGTCCAGTTATTGTTCTTTTGTCTCTCTGTGGTACAGACGGCTAGCTCCTTCCCATCTTGGCAATCAGTTCATCACAAATTTTGGTCAGTTCTTCAATCTCTTTATTCTATAAACAGAACCCAAAAACAAATCATGTTAACCTCTGAATGTTGTTGTTGTTGTTTTTTTTTTAGAAAAGATGAAAGATGTTTCTTACAATATGTTGATCAAAAATTACAGTAAAATGTGAAATATTTTAACCTTAAAAAAGCAGCTTTCTACTTTTTAGCAGCTTTTATTCCTGAGATGCCAAAGCTACATTTTCACTGAAAAAATTTCATCACTCCAGTCTTCAGTGCCAAATGATCCTACAGCAATCATTTTATTATGAAATATGTTTTACTATTATCTGTGTTGTGCTGTTTAGCAAGAAGTTAAAATTAAAATATATAAAAAAAGAAAATCATTATAAAACATTTAATATTACTGTTCTAACCTTTGATCAAATAAATGGAGCCTTGTTAAGCATAAGATAATTTAACAACATTTACTAAATCATATTCATTCTGTGACTTTCACTGGTTTTATATACAGCCATAAATAGCATATATATAAATTAAATCAAATATTTGTTTGCTGTACTTTAAAAATTAACTAAATGTTTTAACAACAACAAAATGCCTGTAACAGATGAGCATGTGAACCTTTTGTTCCAGTGTGCGCTCCAGTGAGTCCACCTTCATCTGTTCTTTCCTCAGACTGGCCTGATACGCTGCCTGCTCCTGCTTGGCTTTGACTCTCACCTGAGCGATTTCAGCATTCGCCCTGCGGGTGCCACATAGTCAGAGTCATGCCATCATTTCATATTTCTTAGGACTCTCGCACAGTGCAAGTCTAACCCTTAATTCACTTAACATTTGTCATTCCTTGTAAAAAGCAAAGCATATTAAAAACACATGCATGTGAAAGTTCTGTACGTACTTATCCAATTTCTCCTCAGCGTGGATCTTCAAGGCCTGGTAGCGCTGCTCCTCCTTACGGACACGAGACAGATACTCCTGCGCACACTTCTTCAGCACATCCTCATTCTGAAGGAAAAAAGAGGTATATAGTAAATGAGCAAAAGCTATTACATAATTTGAACCTAGAGCCTAATAGTTTTCATAGTATTTCATTTTTGTATGCAACATCCACAATCAATAACAACCAAGCCCTGATCGACATTTTTCTCACTGAATATTCCATTTATCTTAGAATTACAACAAATTACTGAGCTGCAAATGGAATGATTCCACAATGATTTCAGCCTTTATCAATCTCAGTGTAAAGCGACTCACCTTCCGAAAGCCTTCCAAAACATCTTTCATCTTTTCATAGCGACGGAACAAGTCAGCGAGAGATTTCTCCACGGAGTTGAGATCAGCCAAAGCCTGGTCCTTCTCCAGGATCAACTGCTGGATAGTGTGATGAGACAGAGTCTTCTCTCTCTGTTCACCCTCTGAGACATACACACAAAAAACATAAACGCATTAAGATCATATTACACTAGATATACCTGTACAATACACAACAAACAATCAATCAAATTGATGTGCAAATCTGCTTTTGGATGTGGCAGAGGATGATTTTATGCTCCTCTGGGTAGATAAGATATGAAATTATACCCTGCACCACTATGTCTACATCGCTGATAATGACAAATGAAAATGCAGTTTTCGACTCTGCATCTCTATGATGCATGCAGACAACACACACATACTGTACACACACACACACACACACACACACACACTCAAAGATGTCCAAACCACGGAAACATGGTGGGATGAGAAGACCTTTGAAAGATTTACTCAGCATCTCTAAACTGTTTTTTAGGGAAACATTATAAAAAGTTTATAGTCAAAAGTAAATAAAAATAGTTGCATTTTATTTAATTGTAGAAAATCTGCTGTATGGATCATCTTAACAAACTGGTAAAAAAATAAAAATAAAAAATAAAAAAATAAAACCTTTTACTGATTCAACAGAATCATTACCCAGTTGTGTGGCACTTCTTCCCTACCTCTAAATAAATACTACCACATGTTTTATAATCGGTTATATACATTTTTTCTAGTTTTATTACTTTAGTCTAAATGTACATGATTAAAAAAGTTTTTTTTTTTTTCAGCAAGGATCTATTCAATTGACAAAATATTTCCATTTCAAATAAATTATGTCCTTTTGAACTTGGTATTTATCAAATAATCTTGGAAAAAGATTATGGTTTCCACAAAAAAAAAAAAAAAATACATATATAAGTTTATATTAAAAGTTTATATATAAAGCTATTTTTTTAAGCAACAGTGATAATTTTTATTTACTGCTACTTTTTTCAAGCTTGATTATACTTAATTGTATTTTGCCAAAAGTTACAGTATTAGAGTAGTTTCCTGAACACTTATGAGATGTTAATGGAAGATAGAAGAGGTCTATAATAAAGACCAGCAGTGCAAACCAGATGATACTGAAATGAGAGACAGACTGTATCAGGTTATAGTAAGAGAAAACTCTCCCTGTCTGTCACTGTCAGATGTGGTGGATGCAGCACAAACAAAGAAAATAAAGAGTTGCTGTTACTTACCAGGCATGCCTGAGTGATTTATCAAATATTTATGGGGGACGGAGGGAGCAAAACAGAAAAAAGGGACGGCATTAAGTCAAGCCAGCAGGGTGGGACATGTGAGAGAGAAAAGCGTGTCAGAAAAATAGACAAATTTTAAAATTAATGAAAGTGTCATACTGTAGAATAAAATGAAGCAGGTTGTGAGAGCCAGAAAAGTGGCAGAGAAAATAAACCATGAAAAAAGAAATTATAAGCAAAGACACAAAATAAAGCGAAAAGAAATGACCGACAGCTGGGAAGCAGAATATCAAAGATGGTTTTTCATCATGAAGAACATAAAAAGGGAATGAAAAAGGTTTTTCTTTGTACAAAGAGAGAAAAGAGTGTCAAGGTTAAACCAGGCACTCAGTATAACAATCTGAAAATGTAAGAACGCACACAGCCTATACAGTATTTACATGGCCATAAATACTGGACAGGCAAAGAAATCAGATTAATCTGTCAGTGGGTGAGAACTGGTGAGGGACATATAGATATTTTGAGGTCAAGTGGATTATAAAAGGAGACATGAAGGCTTGTGCTTGTAACTGACCAGTGTTTGAGTCCAGAGGCATAATAGATTTGTCTGCAAATTAAATGAGAAAGTGACAATAACGTATTCCATATGCGTGTTGGTGTGGCATGACTTGGTAAGGGTTGTGCCTGTTCATTTATAGCAGTGTAGCAGAAGAAAAGCACAGATACATAGAAGCAGAAGTGCCTGAGAGTGTTCACAAAACACAGACTGACAATCCCCAGGAGGTGATGAAATCATATTTAACAATCAATACTCACCAATCATCTCTGCAATAGTCTTCTCATACTCCATAACTATCCTCCTGTAAAGAATAAGCAAAAATCAATTTACAAAACAAATAAGGTGCATATATATATATATATATATATATATATATATATATATATATATATATATATATACTGCCAGATCAGATCTTTTTAAGAACTTTTACATTGTTACAAAAAATATTATATAAAAAAATATATATATATTATCTAAAAAATATTTACAGTATTTTCATCCATTCACACCTGGATTGGTTTCAGATGATCTGCTCACAGTAGTAAGTATGAAATTTAGGTGTAAGCAGGGTCCAAAATGTTTTGTGATCTGATCACCGGAACCACATACTGTGGTAAATGAACAGAAAATATGGTTGGACTTCATCTCTAAAATAAATAATCTTGTCATTTTTCAGATCCTTTACTTTTTTATTTCCCAACATGCAATAACACACTGACGCAGCAAGTGATGCAGGTACTCACGAAGTCAGAGACCTCCCTTCGAAATCCAATCACAAGTGATCCCAGTAGGCGCATTTGACACACGTTCCTGCTAGCTACAGTATGAATCTTGGCTGACCATTTGTGATCGGATCACCACAGACGGATCTTAATACCAGGTGTAAACAGGATTTAGACCCGCATTTGAAAGTGTCCCAAATTGGAAGTCAAACGATCCAAGCTAGACTTTTTATCTGTTTGCACGCATACAGCAAGATCCTCTCTGTGCCAGGTGTCAGGACTGGTTGATAACCCAAATGCAAACTAATAGAGCAGTGCATTCTGAGGTGAAAGTCACAATGAAATACTGAATAAGGTTGGTTACGTGAAAGGTCTGGAAACTGGCATTTGTTATGTCATGTGTTTGACTACAAGAGTTCGGCTGGCAGAAAAAACTTGCTTGGAATAAAGCAGGTTGCCAGCACAGTAAGCGGATGGATTAGCTATGTCTTCCTTAGCCTCTTAGGCCTTCCTTATCCTGAGCCCAATCACGCTAATGAACTAAGCCCCATTCTTATCCACACTAACAAGGCCTAGTCCAGCTGGCTGTAATCTGCAACCCTTCCCGATTACCTTGTTCACTTTGCCCCTTGAATACAAAAGGACAGCTTTAAAACGTGGTTCAATCAACTGTCTTCTGAATTAGACAACACTGCATTTTTATTAAAAGTGCAGCGAGGTGACAAATACTTCAAAAATGCTAAACATCTAATAAAATTGTCACCTGATTTGAACCCTTAGTTAGGAGACTGTAAAGCAGAATCTAATATAAAACACCTTAAAATGGCATTTAATTTTGTGTCAAGAAAGTTTAATGAGTTTTCTGGATGGGTGAACTCAATCTTTTGTCTATTCCCTCCCTTTTCCTGCCTCCAGCTCTGGCACTTCTGACATGTTAAGGCCCTCTTTAATTGGCTTTCTGTTTACGCTTGACTTCAAGAAAACGTAGGAAAGAGATAAACAGATTGAGAGGTGGACTGAGGTTGATGCATGGAGCTGCAAGCATAGCCTTTACGGTTGAATTCCCAGGGATTTGTCAGGTTGAGGAACATATGTAGTGAATGAACGTTTCTGACAGTTTTATTGATTTGAAGTTTATAGAGAGGACATTAAGTGATGGGAAATGTAGGGAGAAATGGGGTCAGCAAGTGACGAAAGCTTCATTCGTCATAGCTCACAAGGGCACAAGGAATTTCTGTCCTTTGTGAACACCCACCTCATCTCCTCCACTTCCCGTCTACTCTCTTCGTATTTTCTCTTCCACTCCATGGCTTCTTTCTCTTTCACAACAATCTGAAATAAGAAGAGGGTTAATTTACACACTTTACACCCTGGAAATTGTTAAACCAGTGTCATTCTGGGTTAACGCAAATCTGGGATGTCCTTTCCCATGTGTCACACTGTAAAAAAATCTTAGAATTTGCATATTTATCAGGGTAATATTATATTGATGAAATGAAAATAGTGACAAACCTTTTCTAGTGGTGTACAGCCAAGCAAAACAGTTTATCGAAAAATAACAAATTTAAGGTATAGATTGGGTTCTATGAATCGGTTGTTGATTGGATTTTGAGATGTGGTTGTGAGTTTGCAAACAGTCATAAGAAAGGAATAAAATATTAAATATTACATAACCCAGGGCTTTAACCACCTTATTTACATTTACAGATTTACCTTAAGTTACATTTTCACAAAATGTGAAATAATACGACTAAGATAGAGCTTTTTTTATTTTTTTATTGTGGTGTGGCATCATGCAGTGGGTGAGTATTTACCTCTTCTCGGGCAATGCCAAGAGAGTGGTCCATTTCACGTGGCAGATGAGGGCTATCCCCTTCAATGTATCCTGTTCGTGAATACAGGGAGCTCTTCGGAACCCCGCTGTCCCCCGGTGAGGCCATTTCTCTCTGCTGCGTAATAGAGAGTTGTGGAGGAACCATGAAAAACCTGTGAGTTTATTTCTGAAGAACAACATTCACTGTACACATCTTGGAGGGAGGCAGCACATCATCTACAGGTTCTACTCAGCAAAGCCATAATGCCATGGAGAGCAGGCTCTTAGTTTGGGTTCAAAAGCCTCCAGCAGGTTGCGACTGGCCCGCTGGAATGTTATGACCGACAATCCCCAGTGTGAGATGGGTGTGAAAAGCTGTTTGTCATGAAATGTTTGCAGCTGTGACCAGGTCAGAGAGGAAATGCTGTGTCAGATGATGACTGCAGGAGTACAGGTTGATCCTTGTGTTAGTTTCCAAAGTTTAATTAAAGTCCATGAAAAAAAGACTGTATCCTTAAAAACCTTTAATGCAACCAGCTACAAAAAAAGACCGTAAAAGACCATAAAAAACACGCTATCGGCATATGTCCTACAGGAAAAGTCAGACATGTTTTATGAATATCTGCTTCAAAAGGCACAAACAAAAACATAGATTTACTGTCAGTAAATGTACTGTAATTTAATAACTAACTTCTGAATATTCACATGTACCATTTTCAGAAAGCAATTGTTTGCATAAGGCCTCTTTATAGCCAGTGATGGAGTGTAGTTACTGAATAATCATCATGTTTAGCCCTTAAACCCACTTGCTGAATAAAGCTGATTAATTCTTCCTAACAGAGCTGGTTTAGGAGATTAATTCAGTTTGACTCTTTTACAAGGTGGGGGGCCATGTGTTAGGGTACAAATACAGAATGCCCACCACATGTTTGGTCTGCAAGGAGCATTTAGGCCTAATACCATTTGCTGCATTATTGGAATGCACTCGGATCATGGAAGAGGCACATAGTCATATGGGAGGTACAAACTGCAAAATTATATTTGCTGCATATTTAGAGTTGGAGTGATGATCTCAGATCTCCTATTACCACATACTGTACATTAAACATGGTCTAGATTTGAGTCTTGGCACTGACTGCATAACCTAATCTAGAATCTCCCTGAATGCGTGATCCAGCCCAAGGAAACACCATAGCAGAGGGGGAGAAATGAGCCGGAGGAATAACTCTAAATGCAAATGAGAAACAAAAGCTTAAAAAATGAGTATTGCCAAGAAAGAGTTCAGTATAGCATGGGGTTGAGATGTATTCCTGTTATCTTCAGAGCAGCTGTGCATGTATTTCCATGAACGATAAATTACTGCTAATGAAAAGGTAAAATAAAGAACACGTCATGGAGAATGTGCTGAGGCAGCATGTGAAATGTGTCTGTGAGACTATTTCAGGAAGAGCGTTGTCTAATAATGTATGTTAAAATATTGAATATTTTAAGAAGATCATCAATTCAGGGTAATCATCACTGAACCTCATTACTCCAGCTATATAATACAGTGTCACTCTTTTTATATATGGAAGCACTCCATAATCCTAAAATGTATTAATACTATTCTAGAAATACTTTTGATACATTAAAGATCAACCCTATTTTGGAAGTGAAATCTAGAGGTTTTTCAGGGGCAGAAACAATACCTGTGGAATACGGGACGTCCTGCGGCAGAGTTTGCTATCTGTCTGTGTGGATTTTCCTGCAGTTTTCTACAAAAATAACCACACTAGTTTTGACAGAGTGAGACAAAACCTATTACTCAAAAAAAAAAAAAAGTTATGAGCTCTATAAAATGTTATGTGGATAGTCATATTAAAGGTGGTGTATGTAAGATTTTGACTCTACTAAAGCATAAAAATACCATAATATGTTTGCAAATATTTAAGAAATATGCTAAGTTAACATACTTGTTAACAATGCTACAGTCAGTTATTCTCCTTTAAAAAAATGTGCGTTCCGGGCCAGAATGCCAGTCTTTGTTTTGACTTGTGAAACCCGCCCACTGCCAGTTTACTCAATTGTATTTTGGCACCCCGAGTTGCCAGTTGGCAGAAAACACAGCAAATTTAATTTCATTCATTGTCAAGTGCGCTCTGTCCTGTGTCATCAATCTGGCAACCTGCACGTGCTTCAAGTCTGAGGAGGAGGGACCGGCGGAAATAAACCCTCTCCAATATTTAGAATTTGGACTGCAATACCTAGTTCAACCACTCGTTGTCAAACTTACATACAGCACCTTTAAATGTGTCTGAAAATGGGTTAGAGTTGATGTGTTTTTAATATGTATGCGGCTGTCCTTTAAAGAGTTTAGATTTATTTTTGAGGTAACAATTTGTTGTCAGAAGTTTGTTTGTTGTTTTTTTCTATTGTTTTTTTTTTTTAAGGATTATAAGGCAGAATTTATTTGATTAAAAAAAAAAAAAACAGTAAAACGGTACTTTTGTGAAATATTATTACATGTACTGTAATTTATTCCTGTGAGTTAAAAGTTAAGTGAGTAAAAAGTTCTTAAAAGTTTTTTTTTTTTTTTTTACTACTGTGTCTGGTTCTAAGAATATAATGTTTATATATTTTAGTAATGATTCAGTTTTTTATGGTGCAGTGAACAGAAAGGACGAAGGATGAGATGTTTTTGTCTGCAGACCTAGTTTTCTGACTAATGGTGGTTTAGTCTAAAGGTGGTACAGGGACAGTGGGATTAGAATATATGGACTAGACCTAGTTAGACTTTAGAGGGGACGTTTTCTGTCCTTCTTACTTTAGCCATGCGAGAACTGTTGAGATTCCAGCGGCGTGGGCTGGGCTTCTTGAGGCGAGACTGTGAAGCGTGCAAGACAACATGATGAGAATGGAGCGGCAGAATTTGAGGCATGTTAGAGATGTTGTAGTACGTGTGCATGTTTGTGTATACGAGATTAGTCTGTTCATTCCGTTTCCTGTACAGATGCTGAGACAGAGGAGACGGTCACTCATCCAAAATGACTGAAAGCAGATCTGAGCTAAGCTTCATGTAAAGCCACGTCAGCGGCCTCAAACCAGGCATACATATGGTCTGTATACCCACTGTATTCAAATGAGTTAGTGTAAATTAGTAACAAATCGAAACCAGGAACTAGCATGAATGTGACAAGGAATTCAGCTATAAAAATTCTGTTTAGGATAAGCATATAAATTATGAAATCTGCAAACCATTCATATTTGATCTAATAATGAGGAGTCTATATACAGCATAAGTTTCCAAGTCACATTGACATTTGTTTCTATGGATCTCCTGTCCAAGCGAACATGCAGGATTGTCACAAAGCCCTGGGAAAAACACACCTCTTTTGCTCAAGAGGGTGTTGGATTGGGAAAAAAGGAGCACCAATCAGGGGACAGGAGCCGGGATAAAGAACTGGGGTGAGATGTCACGTCCACAGTATGGTGAGGTAGTTTATGGGTGGGTATTCACACTCAAACCCAAGGGTGCAGTCAGGGGGCTCGGTTCAGAAGGGGGTATCACACACACACACACTCGTGCTTGGACACACACTCACACGGGTGCGGGCTGGCTCAGCGCAGTACCTGAGGGGACACAGTGGACAAAGTGGGGCTCTGAGTGATGTTTTTGGCTACCTGCAGAGCCTCTATCCTCAGGGCTGCGAGCACCAGCTCCTCCTGGGCCACAAGGGAGGGTTGAGGGGAGGAAAGTGGGAGTGACCCATGAAGTGGGAATGGGGTAAGGAGGAAAAGAGGGGTTAGAGTTGTACCAGCCTCACGCAAATACTAAACCTGAGGGGGAAAAAAGCTTACAAATACTGTACACACACAAACTGACACTCATACACATTTTACTGTGAACGTTGTGTATGTGGAGAGATCCATCGACCCTTCCTAGGAGTTTTATCACTTTTACTTTTAAAAGGATAAATCAGCCAAAATGAAAATTCTGTCTTTCAGTGGAACACAAATGGAGATATCAGTATGTCTTAAGAGATGCCTTGTAATAACAGTGAATGGGGACCAATAGCTCCAAAGGACATCATAATAACAACATAAAAGTAGTCCATGTGCTTTATCAAATTTCAGAAGACTTCAGAAGACATGAAACTATAGTAAAAAAATTAAGATTTTTTTTTTTTTATATTTTGAAAATAAGTCTCTTGTGCTTCCCAAGGATGCATTTATTTGATCGCAAATTCAGTAAAAACACTTATTGTATATTGTGAAACATTAATAACTTATTTATATATATATATATATATATATATATATATATATATATATATATATATATATATATATATATATATATTACATTTATTCCTCTAATGGCTTTAAGAAGGTCACATGATCCATCAAGAAACATTTTTATTATTATCAATTTTAAAAACAGTTGTGCTGCAAAATAATTTTGTGGAAACCATGATCTTTTGGGATTCTTTGATGAATAGAAGTTCAAAAGAACAGCATTTATTAAAAACAAAATTCGTAACAATGTAAAAGTCAATCACTTTTGATCAACTGAATGCATCATTGCTGAATTATTATAATTTTTTAAAAACATACTGACCCCAAACTTTTGAATTGTTGTGTACTATTAGTGTTTTTTTTACTCATTTAGGAGCTTGCCAGCCTAAGTGCCTATTTACTTCTAGGAGTTAGGGCTTCTAGGAACTTGAGGATCCATAAATATGACAGAATTTTCCTTTTAGGTTGAACTATTCCTTTAACATCTCCTGACCCCCAGTACTAGGGGGCAAACTAGGGGATAAAAAATGAGAGACAAAACAAAGCAGACAAGGAACATGAAAGACTGGAGGGACAAACAAATACACAGTGAAACACAGCTGAGTGAAGACACACACTCTCACACACACACACAGCTGCAAAGGTCCAGGGAAGAAGAGATAGTTGGCTGGTAGGCTTCTCTCTACACACCTGCAGTTTTTGGGCGAAGGCAGTGGGGTTGGTCTCAGCCAGATCAGGCTCCAGGTAGCTGAGAGGGGTAGGTGAATCAGACAGTCTGTCTAAGAGGGGTAGATCTGAGGGATCCATGGGGCCCTGGATGGGGGACTGCGATGGGACCGAGAGCAGAAGAGGGACAAGAGGAGTAGGAGGTGTCTATGTGTCAGTGAGGCAGGGCAAGCTTGTATGTAGCCTAGTGCATCATAAAACTTCTACAATAGGTTTAGGAAGCTTATGAATAAACATTATGGGGTACTGATTCTGGTGGGGAGACCCTGAGTAACCTGCAAGCCTAGCAAAATAATTGTCTTAAAGGGAGAGTTCATTAAAAAAAAATTATATTTTTTAAATCTGTCATTATTTACTAATTGGGAAACAGACCTTTATATAGAAAAGAGGCATGTATATTAGTCAAAATTACTCCTTTCAAGTTAAACTGAAAAAAAATTTCAGCATATGTTTTTGAAATAACATGGGGGTGAGTAAATAATGAAATGATTTATTTATTTATTTAGGAAGCACTGTCACTTTAAGACTGAAAGTAAAAAAGTGTAGCATTGTAAAAGCACCAGGTGAGCTGTGTAATCATTATAAGTAACTAAATAAAAATAACCCCATCTTCACACAATTGTGGTGTTTTCTTGTGTTCTGACTGTACGAGCTCCACATTATCTGAGATAATGAAATAAATACACCCTTAATGGCACTGATTCTTTTGGGAATTTTGACTGGTTTGCACTTACCGCTCCATCTCTCTCATTGCTCTGTGTTCGACTCTGAGACTGGCTTTCTCTCTTTCTGCTTTTTTCTGAGGCCAAGGACTCATGAGCACCACGTGGTGGCAGCACAGGTGATTTCCCCTGCGAGATCTGAGCCTCCATCTCCTCAAAGCTCCTGTGAAGAATCAGACCAACACAATTTAACACATGGAATACACTGCCAAAGTAATGAGTAAATCATTGTCAAAGAGCCCATGAGAATTGAGTTTTATGGCTTTCAGTCTAAGTTAGTCAATCTATATAATACCTTCTCAGAAAAAAGGTACAGTGCTGTCACTAGGATGGTACCGTAATGTACAAAAGTTAAAAGGCACATTTTTGTAACTTATTCACCTCTAAATTATTCATATTAATACACTAAGGACACACATTGATACTTTTGAGAGTTTTTACCTTTTTTGTGTTTTTGAGTGTGGTCTACAAAATATACCTTTAGAAAATATATTCCAGCAAGTACTAACCGACAGACAGACTTCCTGTTTAAACAGAAAATATTTCTACACAGACTATGTATGTATGTGTGTGTGTGTGTGTGTGTGTGTGTATGTGTGTGTGTGTGTGCGTTTGTTTTACCCAGTACAGGGAGAGTTGGGCTCTGAATCTTGCATTTTGGAAGTCTTTGTTGGACTCTCGGTCACAGAGTCCAGCTTTAGATAAAGTGATGGTTTCTTAACTGAGAGAGCCTGTAAATACATACATACATACATTTATTCAGAGAAAACAAAGCACTGAAATGTAAAATTATTATTATTTTATGTTTTAAAGAAAATTTCCCTCAGTTTAGTGTGCTATGATGATACTCACAGATGCGGAGGAGCCAATCTTTTCCATGTATTCAATCTCATAGTCTGTAACTGCAGAAAATACAATAGGAGAAGACAATGAGAGAAGATATAACAGGTTAAATGTTTTATAAAGGTTATATAGGAATTAAAATAATATAAGGTTTTCAAAGATTATTCTTTCTATGCTGATCATCAGTTCAGACTGACAGAACCAATATGAGAGTGGCACTATAATTCATCTGCCTCTGTACTACTGACCCAGTTAGTTTCAGGCAGAAACTGCCCTAGGGTGCGAATGGTTCCCTGAAGGTCAAAGGCTAATAAACCGAGTCAGCTTTGGGTCATTTGGGATTGTAGGCAAACTTGTATCATGTGGGAAATTATCTGATGGGTGAATCTCAAAAAACCATTTTACCCCAATATCACTTATTTTGGACAGAAAAATCAAGGCTCGTGATTAGAGATAATGTACTGACATGTAGGGATGGGCATTCGATTAAATTTTCTTAGTCGATCGTCGGGAGAATTAACGATCGACTATCGATTAATCATTAATATTTTTATAATATAATTAATTATTTAATTTTTATAATAAAAAAATGCAATGAATACAAAAATACAGCGTGTTTTTCCTCGGTGAGACCTTTATTAAAAGATCAACTTGTGGCAGACAGTTAAACTACGTTCAGGCAAACCGAACATATATCCGCGTGCATATGCAGTGCTCTAAAGCAGCGGAACCTGCAGCTGCTAGCAGGCGTTCTTAACCCTTTCGAGTCGATTAACATATGCGTTTTGAGTCTGAATAAAGTGCTTCATTCTTTTTTCTGAGGAAATCCATTTCTCAAATCATCAACCACATCACATCTTTTTGGGGTGAATTATGTCTTAGTCCTCTCATCGCGAAGCAAACAGTAAAATAAAATAAAAACGCTGCCTTTTCTTCTGTGTGGGCGTATTCAAGCCGCGCGCTTCAGTTTGAATCTGAATAGCGCGTTCAGCGCGGGGGCGTGGTCACATTAAATATAATGAAGGAAGATATGAAAAACAGACATTGCGTTGTTTTCATATGGATTACTTTATCTCAGAATATTTGTTTTTCGGAAGCACTTGTTTAGTTTAAAAGTAAACATTCCAGGCTTTCTATAGATATCTCTCTCATGTCTCTTCGTTGAGTATTCACGGAGTTACGGTTCATTTTAATGAAATGTTTGTACATGACGATCAGCGGAGACAAAGACTGTAGACAGCGCACCTTGTTTGTTATCTTTATTTTATAAGTGCACAAAGGTTTTTTGTTATTATGTCTGTATCCAAAAAAAACTAGACCCTTTACAGATTCGATTGATGTATTGCTCTTATCTGTACGATTAAAACTGAGAGTGTAATTTATCAGGGGTTATCAGGAGAAAATGACTCAAAACGCATATATGCGTTAATCGACTCGAAAGGGTTAAAGCCTCTTGAAAATTTGCCGGGATGCATAGGTACATCATTTGAGTCGTGGCCGTGTTGTACTTAAACACGGCATCGCAATGTTTGCAGTTAACTAGTTCGCTTTTTAAATCAAAATGGTCCCACGCCACACTTCGCCGTGACATCTTCATGATTATTCTTTGAAATCAAAACGGAAGATCACAGATAACCGAGTAGGGTGTCAAATATTGCCCCATGGTGGTAAAATATTTAATTGCTGCCACACAGTGAAATTCATTTAATTGCTTGAAGACTCGCACTACGCAACGCAACCTGCATTAGATTAAAAAAATGCTTTAGATTAATCGATAACAAATTAACATGATCGAGGAAAATCTTAACGATCAATTATCGATCGTCGATTAATCATGCCCATCCCTAAATGAGAGACTCCACTTTCTCACCGTCACTCTGTGCTGGTAGACTGTTCTCACTGACAAAAGCTGTAAAGTCGGCTGGCTGCGGGAAGTCTTGGGGGTCAGAGTTCAGCTCCACCTCTATGTCATGTCTAGTCCATTTGTGACTGGTGGAGGAAGCCAGTTTCTCCTCATCTGTGGCGTGATCTTGTGAGGGCTCGGGATTGGCATCAGGTGAGTGCTCCTGCAGGTGATTATGTGTGGGTGAAGTGGAGGGCGAGAGTGGAGAACACACAGGACAACACTGTTATGATATGAGGTGACAACGAAGGAGAAAAACAGATCATCTTCAGAATGAACATCTGCAGTGAATGTGTGAGTGTACTGTAGGTGAATGTACGCTCACGTCTCAACTTACTTGAGCAGATGGCTCAGTAACCTGAGTCCTCTTTGGTGATTTCTTCACTCTAAAAGTGTTACTGTTTAAGAAAACATGACAGAAATGTGTGGTTATTCTTAAACTTTCAATGTAGAACAAAATACAACATCCAACTATTATTTTTGACAGATGCTGTGCAGATAATGTTCAACTTCATAAAAGTTTTAGTTAAATAATACATACCTGTTTTGATGTTCCGATAAAGGGATTAAATAACATTTTGACAATGCAAATATATTGTAATTCTTACAGTAAACGATGGATCATATTATTAAGGATTAAGTCTCATGAGTTAATCATGATTGATTGGGATATATCAAATATACAGTATGTTTTTCAGTTTTTAGTTTTCTTGTGCAAATGTGTTTTTTATTATTATTATTATTATTATTATTATTGTAAACATACTTTTTTTGCTAATGCAGTCTTTACAAATGGAACCATGGCAAGAAATTAAGACCAACAGATACTAGAGATTATTTGGAAATATGCTTCGCAAAAGTATGGTGATTATGCAGTACAGACTTGTGGTTTAGAAAATAAAAACAAAAAAATCCGTAATGCTCCACAGTCTCTGGCCTGACCCAGTTGGTTTTAATCCCTGTAGCCCTTACTAAATCGCTCAGTGACCCAAGAAAGTGACAGATGCCTCATATAACAAAAGCATTTTAAATCCTATTCTGTTGCTGTTGTTGGCACATTTCCTAGTTTAAGTGTGATGTTAATATTTTAGGAGTATTACTTTACTCCTCATGTCAAATCTGAAAAGACATTTGTCCTGAAAAAGTAAAGTTGAAAACCTTGAATTGTGTGAGAACTACAGAGGAATTATAGAGGAAAGTTTGCAGCTAAGCAAAATATATTAAATGGATTAATCAAAAACAGAATCAAATGATCCAGTAAACTCCCAGATTGAAAGTAATATTACTTAAACCTGCTCCTTAATAGCTGTGCAGGGGGTCTTAAAGAAGGAAAATAATGTCTTGCTAATAGGCACAATAAAAATTCCCTTGTCAACATTCCAGGTCACAGTTTCTGCTTTCTAGCAATAAAACCTGCAATGTTTATTATCCACTTGGCCACCCTAAGGAGGTAAGATTTTTTAAATGAGTCTCATAAAAATGTCTGGATTAGGAATTTATTCAGAAATTTTAGAGATAGACTATCAATCTTCATTGACAAAATAACTGAAGTCAACAAAGCTCCACTTGGATCACATGCACATAGTATCACAATCAGTTTGTACCCTTGTGTGCACTAGCGTGCCTGAATCGACTGCACTTGTTTGAGGGTCCATTAGATGGCAACAGAGTCTCATTGGAGAATATCAAACATGGAGCCGAGGAAGATGGAGGTGACGTGGAATGATGTGATGAGAAATCAGTCATATGTATTAAGCTAAATGATAAAACAACTGACAATGAGCTCATGATTTAAAACATGTTAAAGTGGCATTTTATGTTAGCTATATAATTACTGATGCTGATTTTTCCACCATCTCCCTACTTACAAGAAACAACACAGAGAAGAGACATTGCTGGACTTCCTGTGATACATGAGATCAACAGACATGTGGCAGAGGTTGTCAAACAACAACTAACACCCACTTACATACGTGTATCTGATAATTTATAAATGTACACAAGAAAATACACAACAATTAGAAACCATGCACTACAATGGATGATGTACTTTGAAATGAAATGAAATCAGACTTACGATTTGAGAGGCTTCTTCTTGTTTTTGGCAGGTTTGTTCTGGTTGTGATCCTCCAACTCAGCAATGTTATCGTTGTCATTCTCGTTGTCGTTGGATTTGTCAAAAGTTTTCGGAGGTGAGTTTCCCATCTTGCTGGGAGATTTAAAGGTATCGATTGAGCCATCAAAGGAGTCTGCATCAAAGTCGTAAGATCTTCTAGACAGGCCAGGAGAGTTGGGGATACCAGTGTTTGTAGAAAATGGATTAAAGTTAGGGTCATCCCACTTATTGGGATCAAAGTTATATGACCCCTTGGGGATCGGGATGTCATCAATGTCATTTGAAAGTGCAGGGACAGGTGCATTGTCTAGCTGCTCTGTCTGGGATGGAGGGGGCTTCTTAATCCCCAGTCTGGGCTTTCGGATGGGCATCTTGGCCCCTGGTTTCTTGCCTAGGTTTTTAGGAGGAGGAGTACTGCGTGGTGCCTCTTCGCTGTCCTCTGAATAGTCAAACTCCAGTCTGACTGGTTGGCGTTTGGTGTTTGGCTGTTCCTCAGTGCTGATGGGTTGCTCTTTAGCAGTGGAAGAGGCACGAGGCTCCTCTACAACAACAGGAGTGTCTGAGACCGATGTAAAGTCGGCTTTCCTGCCTAAGACCGGCGAGTTGGCAACTTTACTACCTCCTGTACAGAATGGGTCAATATTCTCAAAGTTGTCCGGATCCCATTTGTAGGAGGCACTGGGAGGGATAGGAGACTCCTCGTCGGGAACAGCTGGAGCCTCAGGTACTGGATCAGGAAGCACCGGTTGGAGCTGACTTGATATTGAGCTGGCAGTGACCTCCTCAGCCAAAGGTGGAGGACTTTCAACTCGAGACTTTATCCTATTCCTCCGTAGGGTTCCAGCAGGACTAGGACTAGGGCTGGGAGAAGAGCTAGCCCTCTCTAGGGTTTGCAAGGGGCTTTCAGGCTGTGGTTTCCCTCTCTTTTTCTCCTCTGGCGTGCTGCTAGAGGAGACTGTTTTGGGAGAGGTATGCTCTGGATTTGAGTTCTGCCGGGAAAGAGGTTTCTTCTTCAGGGAACCTGGACGGGGCTTCTTCACTTTACGAAGAGTTCCTGGAGCACTTTCTGTTCCTATGCTGAAGGACTCTGCTCGTGGGTGAATGGGTTTGTCGGAGGTTCCTCCTGAGAATTTGTCTCCTGGGCTCTCTAACTCACCTGACTGTAGGCTTAGAGAGCGGGTAAGAGGCGCTCGACTTGATGGTCCAGACCCAAAATTTGATTCTGGTAAGGGATCATTAGCAATTAAGTAATCTAGGTTGTAGGTGCCACTAGCAGCTATTGGTTTGTCCTCATCAAAGACTATAGATTGAGAGCGACTGGGAGATTTAAGCTGATTTGGGTCTTGAGCTTCGCTGGCAGAGATGTCAGCAGTGGAAGCTGTGAAGACAGAGAATGGCATGTTACTATACATTTTGAAAACAGATCATGCTTTCAAGCAGATCACAGAAGAGAACTCACATATTAAGCATTTAAATTGTTTTATGTTAAATAACAACTGCAGAAATGAAGGAAAGAGTGCAAAAAGTACTAGTAAGTACTAGTAACATTTGTTAGTTTTGTTTTGTATTTCTAAATCTTTCTTTAAAAAAGTTCAGTAGCAATACATTGTATATCCACTAGAGAGAGTACAAGTGCAGTGTTTGATAACAAAGACCACAGTACTCCTGTCTCAGAATAATGGAGGTGAAAAGGCAGCCCTTTCTTGTTTTTTCTTCTCCTTCTTTAATTTTTTTTTTAATAAGAACAAAAAATGAAAAAAAATAACAAGAATACTGTTTAAATAAAACACATTAGGAAAAACAAAAGTATTGATTAAATAATTAATTAGACCTCCATATCTTTGTGTCCAACAAAGCACAAACTGACATCTAAACTTTGCATATACCATAGCCATATAACATAGATACAAGGATACAAATAACTATACATATCTACTAAGCTTAGCTTTTCTTAACATTTCCTGGGTTTTAGGGTTAAGACTAGTTAATAATAAATTCTGTTTTCAGGTTTACTATTTATTGTTGCTCTGTGCTCTCTGCTAGTGTAAAGTATTTACTTTCTATTGTCTGTCATTTAATATACTGTCCATATTTTACTTTATATTAAATATTAAAACATTTGTTCAAAACAAGACACCGTGACAATATTTGTCAGTGTCCTGTAATTTTAATCATTTTACAGTTCAGTAAACACTCCTGAAGCTATTTGACTCCACATAAGACTATCTGTGTGTGAATTGTGATGGAATGGAGATCTAAACGTACCTGTGTGTTCTTGGGACAATGCCTCTGAGTTGGTGTAGGGGGGCTCTGTCGGGGGCACTGGTGAGGAAGCAGACTTCACAGGGGTGGTGGACTCAGGGGTTTCGAAAGCTCCATCTGAGTCTGAACTCCTGCGAAAAAACAGTGTGTCAGAAGAAGGTCTGAATATATTGAATTAAGAGTTGATTTGATAATCTCATTGAAGTATAAACATCAAGTCGGTTTTGTTTTCATACAACAAAGCTGCTTATCATATCCAGCGCCGATACAGCAAACAAGCAACATCAATTTATGAGACAACACATCACAGCTCATATTTACACTACAGGATCAAATCAATTCAAATACACCTATTAAACAATCATTCATTGTGTGCCAGACCTTATAAACAAACGCCTGCATCAGCATGTGTCTAGTAGGCCCTGGTGGATTATTACAGATGGAAATTAAAGCGCTGAACCTGCAGCTAGGAGACCAATAACAGCAGCTCAAACACATACTATGCTCAGCAATGGAGTCTCTTTTTTTTAACTACTGAGTATCACAGTTGACATGCTATTTTCACACATTTTTCATTTCAGTCAAGACTACACATTTTGCTTTATATTACAATATAACAAAATATCAGTTTGTGAATGTTTTCGGTCTTGGCATCAGAATATACTGTAAAACACAAATCTGACACAATATGTGATAACGCAGGCGAACATACAGCAACAAAGACGCAGCCTCAGACCCCCACCCAGTCTCACCGCATTAGTCCCTGTCCTTTCTCTGCTGTTAGCCCACGCTCACCTCTGCCTGCCTTGGATCATATAATCATGCTTGGAGGTCCAGCTGAGGCGCCGGAGGAGTCCTATGGCTGGGTCTGCCCCATCCTCTCCAGATGTCCCTCCCAGCAGCGTGTCCCAGCCCCAGCGAGCCCACTGCAGCGGAGACAGAGCCTGCCACGAGCTCACTGCCATATCTGCCACCGATTACAGCCTCACGGTCACTCATACACCTTTTCCCTATTCCCAATGACAATTCCTGAAATATGAAGCTTTGATTCTATCCCTTTGTGTGTTACACACCGTCTCTCCCTCTTTTTTAATATTGTACGTGCTCTCGCTCTCTTCAGTCTATCACTGAAGGTGGGCTTCATCCAAATGCAACCCGTTGCGGATCCTCGCCACTTGCAGACTCACTGTTTGGCTCTCTCTCTCCCTTTAACACATCCTCCGGCACGTTTCCCTCCCCCACAGTCAGGACAGAAGCAGACTTCCCACTCAGGCTGCTGTAATGTAAAGAAAATCTGTGTTTTTTATAAAATCAATGTTTTTTTTGTTTTTGTTTTTCTCCATCTTATTTATTTCCATCTGTGCTGAAATATCCAGCTGTATTGCAATTACAGAACAAAACAGGATTTTTCTGTTTCAGTCATGGTTCTCTTTGTTAAAACTCATGTTTTCATTATTACTACTACAGCAGGGACTTTGTTGGAGTCATACGCTCAGTTTTGCTGCATAAAACTGATGAATGTACTGATGCTTTCAGTGCAGTGAACACACCCATTCCCTGCTTAAAAAAAAATCCTGATTTTGATGCTAGTCCTCAGCAACACAAACTAGACCAGTAGAAAATCAGCAGAAACCAGCCTTCTGGTGTCTTCCGTGGGAATGAGTGAATAAAATCGAATCAAATTCGATTAAAGTATTCTTTCATCTAGAGCTGAATAATTTACACAAAAATGTAATCTTTACCGTAGCTTTGAAATTCTTCTTATTATTTTTTTAAGGGTCCTGTTTCTTGTGTGGATATATCATTAAAGGACTCCTCGTGCACTTTTACTTCCACAAAACCATTGCGGTCCTGAAGAGGATTTTGGCACTTTCGTGGAGTGGGTGCTGGAGAGAAATAGACTGTATTTCTCCATCTGCCCTGTCAAGAAGGACATCTCCATACCCACTCACGAACCAGAGACCAGTCAGCCGTCATCCCCGCTGCACAGAAGTACAGCCAGAGCCCACCACAGATGGAGAGCCTGAGCCTGCTGCGACACATGAGCCAGCGTGCATAACCACGACTGAGACTATCATCACCCCGGAGCCTGAGCCTCTAGAATCTTCTGACCAAGTGCGTGAGCCGGCAACACCGTTTTGGTGGAGATAGAGGGCTTGGAGGGACACTCCCGCAGCTGAGGGTGAGCTGCAACTGGCCACTGGACAATTTATTGAGGAACTTAAGGCCATCTTTGAACTATGCCCCTTTCCTATTGCCTGTCCCTTACCTGTTCCTCGCCCACCTCTGAACCCTGACCCTCCCTGCTATGCTAGACTGATTTTGTCTGTGCGAGGTAGGGAGAGAAATGTAATGTTTCGGTTGTATTTGGTTTGGCTTCTCTGCGTTCCAGATCACCTGTGTTCCCTTGTTCCATGTTTTTTTTTTTTTTTGATTAATGAGCTCTGCACTTGTTTCAGTTCTCCCTAATTACGTTTCCAGTTCTTAAGTCCTGTGTTCTACCCTAGTCCTTTGCCTGGTATTGTTTTTTATCTACAGGTTGTGCTACCCCTTGCTCCTGGATTCCTTCTTTTTCTTGTGTGGATATCATTAAAGGAATGTTTTTGGATTTTTTTTTTTTTTCCTGCATTGTGCGCTTTTACCTGCACAAAACCATTACACATGAGTCACATTTCTCAGCATGTCAAAATGATTGTCTTCCAATGGTGCTAAGTCAACTTTTTACAGTCAGTCAACAGTTCATTTAAATACTGTACCTACAGCGTATTTAAAATAAACAGATGCCAAAAATGACATGATATGCCTGCTGATGTGACGACTGACAATACCCAGCAGTTCATTAGCAAAATAAGAGATTTTCTCTTCATTGCACTGCTAACCTCAGCATAATGAATGGAAGTAGTCAATATCTTTCCTGACGAACATACATGCTTGCTGATCATATAATTTTATTTAAAATACATAAATGCACGGTAAATGGCAAAAGCCCCTCTGCATTGCATCAACTACTCTGAGAAATTAGTAACAATGGCTTTTCATTAAAGGTGTAAGTGGATATACTGGGAATGAATGAATGAGAGGTTACAATAATCAATAAGTACAAGTCAAATCCAAAATCACTGGGATACAATGATACAGGTAGAGAATTAGAGCAATACAAACAGTATGCTCCTTTCAAGTGCTGCGATATATACGGATGGCAAGGAGTGAATTTCAAAAGACTTCAAGTCTAATTTTACATCTTTCAGTGTGTTAATGACATGGGGCGAGATAATTATCAGTTGATGAGCTTTTCAGCCCAAACAGGGATGCTTCCACATATCTGGCAAACACACTGTTGCCATGGTGACGTTGCTCTCTAGACATATGCTCCCATGTGCAAGACATCACACACATTGGCAACGTGCACAAAATCCTGACCGAAGCCTCATATATCCTTCTCTTACACATAGATCCACATATGTACAGGAAGTCTATTAGCACATATAAAAACCCATTTATTTTGTGGTATGGGAATATAAAATACTGATTTATTTCTGAAAAGTCTGCAGAGGAAATTAGGTGGAACGCTGTATCATCAAAATTATGTTTCTCTCAGGGGTTTTAAAAATACTAAGAATGGGTTTTCCACATATCTGAAACTCTCCTCTAGATGGTGGAAAAATATATAAAATGCATCTCTGTTAATTGAATCTTACTGAACACTTTTTATGAATGCTACTGAGACAGGGGTAATTGCAAATGCCAGCAGTAAACGAAAATAATCAGCATAAGAATCTACAGATGCCGCAGGGTCAAAATATCCAGTAAACAAGTAGACATCTGCAATAAATGAGTTGTAACAATGTGAAAAGCTAAAGGAGACAGAAGACATGAGGGAGTTTCAGGTGAATTGGTCTGCATGGAGACAGCCAGGCTTGTCTGGCACAGAACAGCACTGCTTGGTTCCAGCCACAGACACTGCTGTGAGTGTGACAACCCACAAGGCTGTTCAAACAAAGCTAACCTAAACCAAGCTATTAGTCTGTCAGAGAGGAGAGTGATTAAGAAGCAGATCTATAATCACATCTGCTAATAACAGTGTTAACATATCACTTACACAATACTCCAGCAGATCATATTGTGTGCATCTTCTAAAATTCTAATTGTAAGCATAATTGAGCTTAAAATGGGCTGAAGAAAAGAGCATCTTGGTAAAATAAATAAATAAATAGTTGTGATTTGCTCATTTTTATGACGGAGGGTACAGAGTGTACTATAGATCGAGGTAATGATAGTGGTTGACCAGTAGAGGGAGACAAAGGCTGTGCTCCAACTGGAATACTAGCATATGGCCAACTGGTGTGTGAGCATGTTATGCTATGGCAATTGTAAATAGAATGCTAATATTCTATTTCAAACATAGGCCCAGTTTCCAGTCCTAAGCAAACTCCAGATAACCTGGAAGTCACAGAAGAGGTGGTTGGCCAGTAGTAGGCTACATGCTCAAATGCAAGTCAAACAGTTGAAAAGTTAAGAGAAAGTGCAGGTCACATGATTACAGACTTCAGATTTGAATGCTTAGCAGTGCATCACATGTTTCCCAGTAGATCTGAATGTCAGTGCTCATGACATGGTATCAGTATTCAGAAGTAGGTAAGTGGAATATAAATATAGATCCTTTCATTAAAAGACTAAGAAACATTACAGTGTAATGAGGATACAGATATTGTTCATAATGGAACATGTTTCATTTAGATATTTTGCCACTAAACTGCTATGAAAAATGGAAAAGAAACAGAATTATGGCGTAAAAGAAAGTATAAAAATAAAAAAAAATTCAAGAAGCCAGATTGTGTATGAATGTGTGCTCCCTTAGCACCACAGCTAAATTCAAATCTGGTTGAAGTACTACCATCTAAAAAGTTTGGGGTAATGTTTTCTTTTCTTTTTCTTTTTTTTAAAGAAATTTATACTTTTATTTAGCAAGGGGACATTAAATTGATGAAAAGTGGCAGTACATACATTGAAAATGTTACGAAAGATTACGGTTTAAAATAAATGACCTTATTTAGAACTTTATATTAATCAAAGAATCCTAAAATGTATGTATAATTTATTATTATTATTTATCATAATTATCAATGATAATATGAAATGTTATTTGAGCACCAAGTGAACACATTAGAATTATTTCTGAAGGATCATATGACACTGAAAATGGGATTAATGGATGCTAAAAATTCAGCTTTGCCAAAGCGGGAATAAACAGCATTTTATTTTTATTATTTTCTTTTTTTTACTGTTTCAGATTTTAATAATATTCCACATGGTTTTTAAAAATACATTAAAATTATATACAGTATATATATACAGTATATATATATATATATATATATATATATATATATATATATATATATATATATATATATATATATTAATAATGAAGATGGGATAGCATTACATTGCTTAAGCAGAGTTGAAGACAACTCTTGGTGAATGGCAAAAAATTGAAGTTTGTACAAATAAGGCCTTGTATAGGAAATTAAAATGTTGGATTATGAATTCAATATTTTTTAAAAGGTAATGATGAAAGTTTCTTCCACCAGATTCCTATCATGATGTGCTACTTTTACAGTAGGTGAACTAAATGACAAATCTAATAATACAAAGCTTTTAGAGTTGAGGTTCAAACTCCCACATAAACTATGCAGGTACTGTTATGTAAGAATTCTCAAAAGGGGATTGCATAAGCCAAACTTTAGACGCTAAAAGCTATGTTAGTCATGGCTCAACGGGCAGCACTGTATGGTGCTACAATACTTTTACTTAAAGCACAGACCTCAAGAGCAGGTTCAGACTTTGTGTTGCCTGGAGCAAGAAGTTCCAGGTTTTTTTAAACATAGGTCATTTACAACAGTAAAATAACCATTGTGGCCGATAGGGTGAGGATTAAATACAGTAGAATACCTTAGGTGTTAAAATGCTAGAAAGACACACAGTTGGTTAATAGACTATTTTAAAGGCATAGTTGCACAAAAATGTAATAGAGTAATTGCCCTCATGTTGTTTTAAACTTGGGTTTACTTCTTAAGTGGAACACAAAAGGAGCAGAATGTCTGAACTGCTCTTTTCTCTTACAATAAAAGTGGATAGGGATCAGGGTCTGTCAAGTTCCAAAAAAGGTCAAAAGAGGACCATAAATGCATAATAAAACGGTAACACTTTAGAATAAGGTTCCATTAGTTAATGTTAGTTAATGTATTAATTAACATGAACAAACAATGAATAATACATTTATTACTGTATTTATTAATCTTCGTTAATGTTAGTTAATGAAAATACAGTTATTCATTGTTAGTTCATGGTAATTCACAGTGCATTAACTAATGTTAACAAGCACAACTTTTGATTTAAATAATGCATTAGTAAATGTTGAAATGAACATGAACTAAGACTTATAAATGCTGTAGAAGGATTGTTCTTGCTTAGTTCATGTTAACGAAAGTAGTTAACTAACATTAACTAATGGAACCTTATTCTAAAGTGTTACCAATAAAACTAGTCAGTATGACTTGCACATTATATTTAAAATCTACTGAAGCAATATGAAGGCTTTGTTCAGGCTGACTGAAATTTAAGTCATTATTTATTAAATATTTGGCCTTGGAAATCTGAGCTCACCATTTACATTCATTGTATGGAAAACAGTAGCTTAGGCACTCTTGGGTTGTGTTCCACAAAAGAAAGAAATAATGTGTTTTTCTACTGCAAATGATGACAGAATGTTCCTTTTGGGTGAATTATTCCTTTAGATTTACAGCAGGCTTATATCACAAACAGGCATACAGAAACACCACTCCACCCACACTAAATGTTTGACATGATCAATGCCATTCTGCTTTTCTGAATGTCTACAACATAAATAGCCTCACTCTCTCTCTCTTACCCCCTCCCCCTTTTCTCCAACACATCTCAGTGTTCTATTTCAGCAGCATCTCTCTCATTCTCTCAATGCTGCAGCATTAGTCTCCATCCCCCACAAAAAACACATCTCTCTCCTATTAAATAAAGCCAGAACTCCCCCGTCCAGACGTCTGCAAGCCCGCCAGACTGGAACACACGTCAATATGTAAAAGCACATACAGAGCCTTACTACCGCCAGTAAATGGCTAATGTAAATAAACATGATGTCTGATCGTGACATCACAAAGACACAATAACAATCCCCTCCTCCTTTGTGTGTGCTGTGTCTCTGACAAACACCACGCTTATTGCCTATTTCTCACAGCACTGAAGGAATACTCACATTCAGACTCAAACCAGGTGAACAAATCAGGCACTTGAATTCAACAACAACGACGACAACGAGGTCGTCAAGAACCTTCCTATCTGCTCCTCTGGTTCTTACTCACATGCTCTCGGGACGCTCCTGAGAGGGACAGGGGGGCTGTCCGTTCTCAGCGGACTCCACTGCTCCCATCCTCTGCTATATGATCTCCACTGGCACCCGTCTCCCTCCTCCTCCCCCCAACCTGCGCCTCCTGTTTCTCCACGTCTCTCGTCCTGAGGGCCCTTGGGCTGGCGTCAGACACACGCTGCTTTGCTGAAGTAGATCCGGAGCAGATGGCATCAGGGGCATACAGGCGCCCCGCTCTCAGCCCTCAGCATCCCTTCCTTTCGCTCTCTTTGACTCTGTCTACATTGCATCGGGGGAAAGCTGTATCTCTATCTGTATCCTTAGCAACAATAGAAAAGGACTGTATTGCCTTATGGGTAGAGATATGAAAGGATGCGTAGAGCAAGAGAAGGAGGAGGGAATAAGCGATGCTCCTGCTCTCTAGTCTTCAACTCGGTCTTCTCATTGGCTTGTTGTGGCGCTTGGCGAAGTGGCTGCTTGTTTTCTCCATAACCCCTCCCTCTCTAACTCTCTCACTCTCTCTCTCTTTCTCGCTCTCCCCAGGGAACGGAGTGCTTTAAAAGATGAGCAGCTTTTCCCTGTCGATTTGAGGTCTCTTGTGCCGATCTGCACAGTGAATGTAAACAATAGCTGACCTCACGCCAAGCTGAAAGACACAGGTCTCTTTTTCACACACCGAGACAGAAACTGAGGCATGTGGGCTCTCCTGTCTTTTGTTATGCAACAACGTTTACAGTTTCTCTGTGTTTCAATTTTATTTTTTTGCCCTAAATCACACAACTAACTCCCCCTGTTAAAATAGAGTGACACAGCAGGTTACTCACATTACAGAAACGTAACTAAATAAAGTATAAATTAACTGCATGTACATCAGACTTGATGACGCTCTGATCTACAACTGCTGTTCTTCCATAGGTTTGCTCAGGTCAAAGTCATGATATATTAACCCCCATGAACTCAAAAAGACATGGCAGAAAGCAGTCATCAGTCCCAATGTGCTCAAATGACAGATATATTCAAATTCGCAATAAAAATGTTATGAAAAATGAAAATTAGAATGAAAATGAGACAACTCAAAGAAAAGAGATTACGAGCCTGAAGGGGACCAGTAGCGATTCTCAGAGGTCGAGCTAATCCATATTGATTTACAGCATGAGACAGCAGCAGTTGTGGGAAATTGGGACATTGGTGGGGGCATCTGAAACATGAGGATTATTAATCTATTGTTCACTCATGAGAAAGCAGAACAAAGAGCTTTTCGCACAGATCTGCCTAGTATAGAGCCTGAGGACTGTACACAGAGTAAGGAAAATCTTCATGCCCCAAAGTTAACCGAAGCTTTGTTATGTTCATGTGTTTGTATATGACATGGATATGAACCACTAAAGAAACAGAGATTAGCTAGCCAAAATTAAGATAAACCTGGAACCCTGAGCCAGAGGCCTTTTCACAAAAAAAAAGGAAAGTGGGCAGTGACTCTTCAAGAAAAAATGCACAAAAAAAAAACAAAATATGCAAGATAAAATATTTCATAAACCATTCATTTTTCTAAAGCAACACTATCCAGCAAACATTAGCAGTGGATAAGGTTATGCTCATTAAATTTTCATTGAACTTTAATGGTGTGGTGTGAATGTGAGGGAGCAGCGGTGAAAACTCCTACAAGCCTCATAATAACTGCTCCGTTCTCTGATAATTTGTTGACTAATGGTCCAAAAAGAAGGTGGCAGTTAATAATTAATATTAATAGTCAAACAAAGTGTAGTAAAAAAAGGCATGCATTTTTAATGTACTATTTATTTGAAATGTTTTCTTTAATAAATAGTATGCTTACATGAGCATGAAATATCACAGTACAAGAAGCAAGGTAAATAATGACCCATATGCCTTTAGCACAGAGAAAAAACTGGTCTCAGCAGAAAAAAAACATTTCTTCTAAAAATCCACTGCCTGCCATTAACAAAACTTTTTGAAAATAGAAGATAAAAAGCAGCAAGTAAAAACATGCACCTGTACACAAAGGGTGATAATTCTGTAGCTTGAGGGTGTTTACACAAATGAGATTCAATGGCATGTTTAAGGCTCTATCATAGTGAAAGTCACTGGTTCTGTAGCCCACCATCCTAATGCTGGAGACCACTTGTCTGTTCAAACCTCTCATCATATTATGACTTCCCTTCTCTCAGCTCAGCGATTTAAGGATGTATGCTTTATTATTTCTAGAAAATTCTGTGCCTGTAGAGGAACACAGTGTTCTGCAGCATCTATATGCAGCTATTGTTTTCTTCTCAGCAGAAGCCAGGGGCTACTTTCCTCTCACTCCGATTTTTAAGAGCAAAAGTGATGAAAAAACACAGCCGTCCATTATAAATTATAGCAACAGCGAAGGTTTTTATAAAGACCTGTCATAAATTTAATAGCTGTCTGTGTCAGACAGCTGGAAGACATGTGACAACTCATTATTTTACAATAAAAGAAATTGTAAAAAATGCTGTCACAGGCAGAGTGAGAGTGTATAGTGTGTACTGACATCTTCATCCTATGCTCAGATGCAGGAAATTGAAAATTAAATTTTCAGCAGTGCAGCCACTGAAAGATATTGCAAGGGCAGTTTTTTTTAAAGATTCATAACATGGGCTTTTAGTATCTAGGCTGAACTAACAGTCAAGCATGGAATATGAATAAGGAGAGCATATTTAGTTATTTCTTTTTGGTCTGGGAGCCATATTCATATTTGCTGTGAATTATGGATCAGTCAGTTGTTTTTTTATTCATTTGCTAATGAACAAGTTAAGTTAAATGACCATAAAACCCTTCAGTTTGGCACCAGTATAAGGAATACAGATATATATGGCTTCATTTTGCCAAAACAAACATTTAAATGTTTACCTGAGCGTGTCCTAAAGACTAAACTGTACTGTGCTCAAATACTGGCATCTTAAATATCCAGTAGTGAATACAAAAGCATACATAATACAAATGACCTTCCAAAGAGAAAAAATGTAAGAGTGTGAGAGAAATGAAAAAGACAGATTGCCCTTTCTAGTTGTTTGCAAAAGGAACAGGCTTCATTCCCCTAATGGATGTTTTATGTTGAGATGCATCAAGCTGGTGCCCCAGGGCATCAGTTTATATTTGGCTGGATGGTGGTGCACTTCTGAAATAAATCTCATTATGCAAATGCTACGTTTTACATGTGAGATCTTAAGATTAAGTTCTTGCATCTGCATTCTGCATCCCTTTATGGGTAGATAAGATGTACATTTCAGGGTACTGCACCAGCTACAAACTAAAGGTACAGTTTTTTTCACATTTTTTCCATACAGTGTAGGACGGTTTTTAGGATGTATTCCTGTTCTGATGTGTGTTTACAAGCTGTGTGCTGCAGTGGGCAGCAGAGTTCAGTTCCAGCACTGAAAGAAACACATGCACACTTTATCGCCCTCTGCTGTCTGATAGAAGAAATGCATGTTGAGCTCATCACCAGTCAACGTGGCTGAGTCATCCTGCTCTCTATCCAAACACTGCACAGCCTCCGACTGATGTGAAAACGTTTACAACAATGTGCACAAATGGAAATGAGTCACCTACAATAGTAGCAGCACACTCCATGACAATACAGTATCTTAAATCCACACAGAAAAGTGACTTCAACTGCCAAAATCACCTTGAAACAGTGGGTTAAAATGAAAATATCCACAAAAGGGAATTTTGTTCTGAGAAAAAGCTAGAATCATTTGCTCAGATACTTGGTTTGACATGTTATTGTATAACAAGTGGCTGTAATGAATTTCAAACATTTTAATCAATAATTTAAGATAATTTTAGGGCAAATATATTCTTTATATACAGTGCTGTAAAGATGCATACAAAGACCAATAGTCTTCATGGTAAATTAATTTCTGGGTGCTTCAATTCTTTCAGACGCAGAGGAAACAGGGTGTAACGAGGAACTCTGTGTACAGTTCTGTACATACAGTACATAGAGTGTATGTCACAAATCCCTCAGGATCATCACTGCTATTATTATCAGCAGCACAGTCAACAAAATAATACAGTCAGATCTATTTAATTAAACCTAATCAGTATTTATAAATTCTCATTAGTTTGATAGTTCAGAACAGAGTAAATGGATGAAGAGAATTTGAAAGCAGCCTTGTGTGAACTGTATTGCCCACGCAGGGAGGGCATATGAGTGGCAAAATCATCCAAGGATCTTAAAATAACCACAAAGCAAAAATACTATGAAACTAAATTTGAGCGTACAGTATCTCTACACTTGTGGCATCCTCACAATCTTCTAAAGAAGAAAAACTGTACACTGTTAAACAATCAGTTAACACACTCGGCAAATGATCATATCCTACCTTGCTGAAGGCTCAGAGGGTTGGATTTGAGGAGGCACAGGGGCAGCAGGGGGAGCCTCGGCTAGACCAGAAGGAGCAGGAGGAAGGGTCTGAGGCTCAGGGGGAGCCCTGTCCGGAGGGGTAGGGGGCGGTGTAGGGAACTCGACCGTGTCCTGGAGCAGGAGGGCAGGGAGGGCAGGAGCAGTGTCGTGCTGTGGTAGGGGTAATAAGGGAGATGGGACAGACACACTGCTCTCAGCAGCCTCTACCAGAGGAGACCTGCACAACACCACAAATACACACACAGGGAACGGTGAGGAGAGACGCACCTATGAAATCGTTCATTTCAGAACTATTATCATAGCACACAATAGAAACACATTTTTTGCCACTCAGATTTCAGACATCAGCTAAGCTTTTATTCCATTTTTTTAATTATTATTATTATTAAACCATTCTCACAACTAAGAAAAATAAATAAATAGTCTAACATTCAAAAGATTGGAGTCAGTATGATTTTATAAAAATAAATTAATAATATTATCCAGAAAATAAATTATTACAGTACCAATAAAGACATTTATTCACTATGTATATATATAAAACATTTATACAAAAGTAAAAAAAAATTTAACAAAAGTACAAAATTACTTTAAAAAAAATTGAATTTATTTGTGTATTCATATTTGCTATTAATTATAAATCAATCACAATTGTTCTCTGATTTATTTACTAATGAACCACATGAGATACATGTTGTATATATACATTTATACAAAATGTACAACTTTTTCTGTACCTATCAAATTTCTGATACAATAATTAATCACATAATGATATATATCATTCCTACCATCCCTACTCCACACTCGGCAGGGAAAGAATGGCAATAGCTGAGCAGCATCTCCAACAAAACCTAATCCAACAGACAGAACAGCAGACAGCCCTTCAGCTGCTCCTGTCAAGGGGTGTGTGCCTCATGTCACATACTAAAAATACAACTCACTCCACCACACAGCCTAAACAACTGTACATAGCACTGCTCTATCTCATCAGAAACAGTTGTAGACAGTGTGCAGAATTGCCCTCTAATCAGGTCTACGCACGCATCAAAGTATTACGATCCTCTCCTTCCTTCGCTTTAGCCGGATAGTGGGAGATTGCATGTTAGACATAACCACAAACCACAACCTTAATGAACACAACAAGGTTTCTAAGGGCCCAGAGTTAATGGGAAGAGCACAAACACAAAATCTAATCTCCCAGGAGCAGCTGTGTCCATAGGAATGAGTCCAGACATGGTTTTTAATAGCAAACAGACTGCACTAAATAAAGGCAGCAGGGGGGAGCTGGAGTGTTAGCAGCCATAAAAATAACAGCATCACTACTGTTAGCACAGCCATCATACAGCTTTTTCACAGTCCTAACTACAATCTAACTGACAGAAATATGTAAGGCATAATTAGAGAAGTACAGTGTGGTTAGGTTTGAGCAAAAAGGGGCTGCGTCACACGGTTATCTTTATAATAAATGCAATTATTAAAGCCTATTGTCTCGTTTTATAATGTAAAATTGTTAAACATTTTGAATAAGAGCAGCTTTTCAAAGCATCACTAACATAAGTGTGTTCCATTAAAACAAAATAATTGCACTGGCTATTAATTGTTGCCATGGTAACTGTTGCTTAGCTCTTGTCACGCATCATAAGGCTTCCGAGCCACCTCTCTCTCTCTTTCACACACACACACACAGTTTCATTTGGTCATAAAATCACAAGTGGCTTTATAGAGCCCACTGAAATGAAAAACAAATGTGGAATAAGCTAGCTAAATGACATGGAATAGTTTGGAAATGACATATTCATCTGCTCTACATAAAATGTGTGAAAGCTGGGAACACAGAAGCCTGTTGTATGTGACCTATTTAGTTACTTTGTGGTAGACAGTGGCACTATAAAAAATTAGCATGAGTTCTCAAATTTTACATTGCTGTGTTTTTATTCAGCTGTTATGTGTGAGGCGCTAACACAAAGACCAAGTAAAACTTCCTTGCAACTTTCTAAATAACCACAGGAAATGAACATTCTCTAGTTTTTCCCTGAAGGGTAACCGAAGGCATCTTATTCAAATCTGCACAGTTATCTTAACAGGATAATATTAGCATGTACATGTGGAAAGTTGGTAGCTTGCCTAAAACATCTGACTAAAACCATCAGGCTATAGTTTTGCACTGTATTTCATTTATACACAATGCCTCAAAAGCCACATAGTTCAAAATACCCTCTCCCATATGAAATAAAGTAAATTCACATGCCACAAACGATATGTAGCACAGCATTTTATGGGTTCGTGTCTAAAAGCGGGTTTAGTACAGCTACAGCGGGGTTTATCACACATTACCAAGAGCAAAGGTATCTTAACTGCACCCATAAAGTCCTGTTTAATCTACTTCATTCCTTACAATAACGGAATTTAACCTTCTGTCAACACAGAGCAAATCATTATCATCAGGTGTCTGAGACTGTCAAAACAAGCGGAATGAGCAAGCTAGCAAATTTGAAAGAATGAGAGACAGACTTCACAACACACTTCCTTCTTCCCTCCCTGTCTTCCTTTACTGTCCCTCCCTCCATCTATCCACAGAGATCTTTACAAACCATCTGTAATTATCATCTTTCCAAATATCCACAGGGCTGTATTCTCCAGCAGTTGACACTATTAGTCAAATTTAAAAGAGAAAAAATCAATTTTTAACAGCAAAGGAGGTTTAGTAAACTCACCCGAGATCAGTACCAAAAGTAAAGTGTGCAACTATTCTTTTAGGCAAGCCACTCAAAATTCCTCAGGCAGCCACTTCACACTCCCTCTCTCTTTTATTTCTCCGTATCTATCTCTTTCTCTCTTGACTGTATCTATCTATCTACACACACAGAGTAATATTCTCAACTGGAGCGGCCCTGAACTATGGCTTTTGTTCAGCACTGACAGACCTTTTGGTATGACCTCATGTGAGGGCGTTGGTGCAAATAGCAAACACATATGCTACTTAAGTAAGACACGTGCACACACACACACACACACATACTGACAGATACATGCAAAATTCCTCTAGTCCACATCTGTGGCAAGCAATAATGAGTGGGCCGTTCAGGGATACTGGGACAAATGCAGAGTCAAAGTTTCTCTCTCTTCTTTCCCTTCATCCACACTCCCTATCCCTTTGTCCACCACTCTCTCTTTCTTTTTATCTTTCTTTCTTTCCGGCTCCGGCATGTCTTTCTAAATGAGGTGCTAGGCTAAAACCTCTGACTGACAAGCACCAAGTGCTCCACTTTCATCAGTTGTGGCTGCTGCAACAGAGCAGATATAGACTCACGAGAGGGAGTGGGGAGTAATGACAAAACGAGAGCAAATAAGAAAGTCCACAAAAGAAGGCGAAGTGTACATTGCAATGCTCCATTCTAGACGTGTTCAGATATTCAACAATTAGGTCTTTGGACACCCATGTAGTAATTACTTATTTGAACAATGCCTGAAACTTGGTATTAGGAGCACTTCCTGTGTCTGTTTGCCTCTTTAAGACAAATCGCTTGATGAATTCCCCAATTGTAAGTCACTTTGGATAAAAGCATTTACAAATGAATAAATGTAAATGTAGTAATTTGGTTCACTTAAGCAATAAAACAGACAAAACACAAAAAAAGTAATGCCCCCGGATGCAAAGCATGACCCTTTCTATGAATTATGTAGTTCCCTGGATCGAAACATAACTACTTTGGCATCCTATAGTCTCCATTAAGGGGAATTTCTTTGTGGCAAGTACCAACTAACTCAATAACAAACAAAAGAAGGGGCAAATCATCACATGAAAGTGCATAAGGAGCATATAGGAGGTCTCACCTGCAGTCTGGTGGCTCTTCTGGCTGCTTATTAAAAGGGGCAAAACTCTCCTCTGGTGCAGGCGGGAAACTCTCCTCAAAAGCAGGAGGAAAACTCTCCTCGGGTGCAGGTGGGAAACTCTCCTCAGAAGCAGGAGACAAAATCTCCTCAGAAGCAGGAGACAAAATCTCCTCAGGTGCTGGAGGAAAACTCTCTTCAGGAGCAGGGGGAAAATATTCTTCAGTTGGGGTTTGGAATTCTAGATCAGTCTGAGGCGAACGGAGGGTCTCAAATGGCCTAGAGAGAAAATAAACAGAAGAAATCTTGCTCACTGTTTGTCTCAATGAAAACTCCTTATAGCCTGTATGCAAGTGTATGTGTGGTGCTCAAATATGTGAAGCCCAGTGTGTGTTTGAGCGTGGGTATGAAAGGATTCTTTCTTGCCCTAAAGGGCATCAGTTGATGTCACTGTTGAGGTCACCCTCAGGAGATAATGGGCTGTAGTACTTGTACTTCGCTCCATTTTCACTCAAAACGTCACGTGAGAATAAAATACTTTTTTCTATCTGTGTCAATGAAAAGCACTACATTTCTTTCAACATATTTGTGAGTGCAACAAAGACAACTTCCCTCACGGTCTCTCATTTTAAAAACAAACATCAAATGAAATGTACCTGTTTTCTGTAGATCCACAGGTAGACTCATCTCTGTGCTCTGGAATGATCTGAGACACGGAGGCTGCCTCCTTCAGAGCTCTGAGCCAGTCAGAACCTTCAGAGGACTTGACTGCATCTGACCTCTCAGGTGCAAAGACTGCACTTAGGATTTGACTGTCTGAACTGTCGATAACCTGTGATATCTGCTCTGTTCCTGTGCCTGAACCTAGCAACACATCTGCAGCCGTTGACACCTTGCTGACTTCATCTTTAATAGCTTCCCTGTCATCATTCTTTATTGCTCTTTTGATTAGAAGGGATTCTATGTCTTCTGGAGAGTTATCTGCTATGTCAGAACTTTGCTCACTGCTAGTTTCAACTTTCTTTGTGGCGTTTTCACATAAGTTTTGGATAAAAGACTTAGTGGGTGGCTGACTACACTGTTGATTGACTGCAGAAGGGGACTGAAGGGAATCCTGGGGGTCAGTCACCAAACAGATAGAGGTCTCAGGGTACAACAATGACACAGCCTCTATCATTTCTGTCAGTGATTCATTAGAAACCTCTTCAATTTGCTTGTCTACATTATCAACTATTGCTTCAACAGGGGAAAATAAAGACTGCTCCTCCAACTTGCTTTGGTTTTCTTTGAAGATGCTTTCTTCAATTATAGACTGTGAAGACTTAGGTTCAGCCCCATTTTCAATGGCCTTGTTCTTTTCTTCATCCGCCATCTGTCTACTTATCGCTTCTTGAATTCCTTCTCGCTGTTGCACATCATTTGAAATGGTGTTTTCTTCTTTCGTAGAACTGATTGTGATTTCAGCGTCCAAACAAGTTCTTACATGTTGTAACTGCTGTTCAGAACACTGTGTATTCTGCTCCTCTGTCTTTAGGGTACCATCTGGAAATTGCTCTGACAAATGCTTATTAAGCTGCTCCATCCTCCTGGCGGCTGTCTCAGATTGGGGAGTGGAATTAGGAGTGTTAGGTTCTGGGCCATCTTTAGTGGCCTGATCCTCAATTATCTCTTTTTCCTCTTTAATACATTTTCGGAGCACAGAAACAGAGGATGTGGTGGTGGAGAGCTGGCAATCAGAGGACTGAAAAACAAATTCTTTCTCTTGCTGAATTTGGGAAGTTCCTGCTATAGACATCTGCGCAACATCACTCATCGAATCAGAACTGATCTCAGTGTTTCCACTGTCTCCAGGGGTAATGGAGTCTAAACATTTATCTTCTGTTTTAAGTCCTGTTTCATGGTGTGAGAGGGTGGGAATCATAGAGAACCCACTTGAGTGATTTAACGGAAATTCTGAGCCTTTCTTGTCAGGGATTTCGTTCCACACATTCCCATGTGCATCCGCGCTGACCTGTGATTTGGTACAGTCTGCATGTTTACTCACACTTTCCTGTGATGCTGAGATGGCAGGCTCTTTTGCCTCTATAGCCTCTATAACCCGTTTGACTTCTAATGTTTCAGAAGCTGACGATGCTGTTACAGACAAGTTGGGAGCTGACTGAGTTTGGATTTCACTTGAAGTACTTTCCCCACAAACAGAAAATCTCCCACCATTAAGATCTATTGTTTGTATTGCCTTCTTTTCATTCTCTGGACATATATTGAACACAGCAACATCTTTGTTATAGCCACCCACCAGTGTGGCACTCTCTGATGTGTTGTTTAGGGATCTTGGAGCCTCTGCACTATGATACATCATCACCTTCTCTGGCTTTTTACTTGCCTCAGCACTTGCATGATTATTGGTCTCAGCATTTTCTAAAATATTGCTTTTACTCACATTTAACATTGCTTCAGGGGCACTCATAAAGCCCTGTTGCAGCTGGAGCTCTCCAGATTGTGTAAATGCCAAATCTGACTGGCACGAACCCTTTGGATCTTGTGTGTGGTCTCTCTCAGGAGAAGTATTCACCACTGCTGACAGGGTGTGATCAATGACTGGAGGAGATTTTTCAGTTAGTGCCCCTCTACTACTCAGAGCCTTTTCTATAATGCCTTCAGAGGTTAAACCAGCATCAGGCATAGGGCTAGACCGCAATTTTCCTCTTGGAGTGGTTTCATCTAATAGTTTTTTTTCTCCTGTTAGATTGGAGAGATTTATTAATTCCTGATTTTCTGTTTGTGTTTGATCAGGTTTTTCTTTTGCAGCAGTCTCATTCTGTTCTTGAGAGGTATTTGCACTTTTGTTGCTGTCCTTTTCTGCAATGGGTTTTACATTTTGTACCTCATTTTCTTGAAAAATCTCCCTCTTTTGCTCTCCTCCCATCACCTGACTGAAGCTTTTGGATACACTTTTAATATTTTTTACATTTTCAGACACATGTTGAACAGGTTCCTCAGTCAGAAGTGTGGTGAGATTGTCCTCCAAGTGCATCAGGAGTGAATCACATTTGATTTCATCATTAGGACTTCGTTGCATTGTCAAAGCAGGTTGAGAATTAAGTGTTTCATTAGCACAGGATGTTTCAGACGAATTGGTCTCATCATTATTATGCTTCTGCTCCTTAAAAGGGATAACTTCTTGTTCCTTCCTTTCACCCTGCTTTTCATTTTTTTGCTCAATCCCTTCTTCCTGAGAGGACCTAGTTTCATTTTCTGCATTGATTTTTTCTCCGGTTTCCTTTACACACTTCTTGTCGTCCTCTCCCTTTTTCATGTGCATGCATTCTTCAGTATTGTTATTAATAACCTCATTTTCTGTAGTAGCATTTGTCGGTGCATTGCATAAATCATTTTTATATACAGAATTTAAATGTCCTTCACTCTTCTCTTTTCTAACAACCTCCAATTCTCCAACACCCTTAGATCCGTCATTTTGTTTCATCTTTGCATTTCCAACAATATCGGAGTTCTTTAACACCAGCGGTGAATCGCCTGCATGTTCTGGTCTGTCAGTTGTAAGCAAATGGTTCCCAGATGATGCTGCAATTTCTTGTGTGGAGACACCAGCAGAGTAAAGCAAATCATCTGCATTTTGAGATCTTAACCTGTCTTCATTAACATCCAGTTGATGATTAGATTTGTCTGTAATATTCTTTAAAATCTCTGTGTCAGAATCACACACACAGGTCACACTGCAATCCTCCCCGGGTCCTGCTACAGCAATATCACAGTCATTAACAGACTCACAGTGACTCAGCATTGGGCCTGGAGGCTTTAGTACAATGACAGACACATCCCTGGCATCACTGTTAGTGCTTTGTGTGGTAGTTGAGGAAAGATCCCTTTGTGCTGGTACTGTAGTCTCCGCTGCAGGAAGAGAAGGGACCGTTGTGTCATCATTTATCCTTATTTCATTACTGAACTGTGATTCAGTCTGATAGGGCAGCATGTCGTCACACTTATCTGCTTTTGACAGAAATTGCATCTCTGAGATTGTAGTAGGCTGCTCGGTGTTGGAGTTCTTGTCTGGTTGAGTGCAAGGGCACATGCTGTCTATGTCTTTGGCAGCTGCTGGAGACATGGAGCTAGTTTTTACCTTTGACTCAACTTCACATGTGTATTTTTCTGACTTTGATTCGTGCTCTCGACTATCATTCACAAGATTCTCTGAATTACCTGGACATGTTAGTTCTATACCATCTGTTTCAGGCAACCCATATCCCTTTGATTCATCAGTCTCTTCATCCAGCTTTTCCTTGGTTGAAAGCAGAATTTCTGTATGTCTTTGTTCAACTCCTTCAGACACAGTCATATCAGCCCGCTCACCATTAACAGCAGGGCTACTGTTACGACCCTCTTGTGGAGAAACATCCGGTAGTAAAACACTGTTCTTCTCAGTAGATGCTGACTCATCTGTATTATTTGAAGTGGTCTGTGAAACATTCAGACATTCTTTATTTTCTTGCTTCTCTTTACTTACTTCAGTTGCTTCCAGAGTTTCATTAACCACATCCTCAGATTCATTAACACAGGTGGTCTCACCTGCAGCTGACAGTGATGAAACGGGATTTCCCTTGCTGACATCAGGAGTTTCATCTGTCACTTTTCCATCGCCTTCACAGCTACTCATATTTACATTAACATTATCTCCAAGTTTTACAGTAGGATCACCCTGCGTTTGAGATGTACTGGTCATGTCTCTGAGGTCCTCTGATTCTTTAAATGTCATTTCCACTTTTTCTCTCTGCTTTCCATTTTTTTCATCTTTACCTTCTTCTTCTTCAGAGGCAGTATGTTCCCGTTCTGCTCCATGCAGGTCAGTATTTCTCCGGCCAGTGGTCGGTTCTGTCTGAAGAGGAAGTGCTGGTTTGCTGATGCTGAGAAAACCTTTAAAGTTGAAGCTAGCCTCTTTTACTGGGTGATGTAAACTTTCAAATACCATTAATGGGGGCAAAGAGGCACATTCAGTCATTTGGCATTTCAGTGCTGTATCCTTTTGGTTCTCAAAAGAGCTCTGCATACCTGTTGGAGACCCTTCCACTTTGGTACAATTTGCAGCGATATCCCTCATGTTTACTTGTAGCTTAGTAGATTGAGATGTGTCTTCACTTGTAGGAGTTATTTCTTCTTTTTGTTGCTGTGTCTCTGTTTTGACGGATGCGTCACAGCTTGCAGTTCTAGTCTCTGAAGTGCTCTGTACCTGTTGATCGTTGGCTTCCGCAGAGAGACATTCGTTTTCCAAAGAAACTGCTGGAGGAAGTGATCTATCACTGCCTGGCAGGTCTGCTCCTGATGCAATTGGGCTCGGATTCAGATTAGCCTCTTCCTCTCTCTGCGATTCTGTCTTTGTAGAGTTTATGTGGGAAAGAGGAGGGGGTGGGCTGATGGAGTCGCAGTCGTTTATTCGGTTGATGGTCAGAGGAAACAGGGCTGTGCCTGCTGTGACAGGATGGATGAGGTCACTCTGATCTTGTGTTGCCGTTGGTGATGCTGTGATGCGATGGGATGGACACGTCTCGGTCGCTGCCTCTGTCTGTAACACCCTACCGGCATGTGCTGTGTTCAGTGCTCCGCCTTCGCTTGCCTTTTTCCCCTCCTCTTTGCTCTCTTCTTTTCTCTCCTTTGATCGGGAGCTCTCCCCCTTCCAGTCACATGTTCCAAGGACACATGGAGAGGAATAGGTGACCAGAGCTTTGTCCTCTGTGCCGACCGTGCCTGTATCCTTGTCTCCGGCTGAGGAGAGTGCGATCAGCAGACCCCCTCCCTTCCCCTCACACTCCGTCGAGTTGCTACAGCTCTCCTCAGTTGCCTCCTCTTTCTGAACAGGTGAGCACTTAATGTCTGGAAAAATTACTGAGGTGCATTCTTGTCCCTTTTCAGCTATAAATTCACTTAATGTTTCCTCCGAGCTGGGAGACTCATCCGCTTCCAGCACTGCCGATTCTCTCTCTGCTGCTTGTAATATTATTGCGGCACTTTGAAACGCACCACCTCTCTTTTTCTCTCCCTCGCTTTCTATCATTTCTGGCATCGTGGGTGTTGTTTGTAGCAATGTGGAGGCAGTGGACTCCGCTGAAGCCTGTTCAAGGGCACTCTCTTCTGCTCCGGCTCGGCTCAAAGCATGTAAATTCTCCTTCAGTGGTACGTGTGCGCCAGCTCCACCGCCTAAAGGAGGTCCATTCTCCTTCTCCAGTCTATATGTCTCTAAGTCACATCTCCCTATGGGCCCATGTTCAGGGGCTGTTGTAGCTTGGCATAAATCAATCACAACAGCAGACACATTTTTCTCATGTTTGACTTCCCCTGTTGTACAGTGATTGTGGTATATGGTTTCACCTTCTGATATTGATTTGCAGGCTCCATCTGTCTGATCCTGGTTATCATTTTGCTCAGGCCCCTGTGGAGAGTCCAGTAACAGGGCAGGTGGAGCCTCGGCCAGGGAAAGATGAGCTTTGGGTTCTGGAGGTGGGGAGCAGATCAATTGTTTACCCGTAGAACTCAGCTGTTCTGGGAGACCTAATTCCTGTCTCTGATGGTCAAGGCTTGATCCTACTTTTGTGTTTGTTTCTATCTGTCCATTTATCCGCTGATGTGTCCCTGACTCCACCTGTTTCTGTATGTTTGGATGTATGCTTATTTTAGCTTCTAAATGCAACGAGTGACTAGAATGTTTATCCGTATATGTGGATGGGCATGCCAGTAAATCACTAATTAACTGACTATGTGTATCTATTTTTATTTCATCTGAGCTCTGAATCATCTGTGTAGCTTTTTCAGAACTTCTGACTTCTTCATTTACGGGAATTGTTTCTTGAATTATTCCTGTTTCTCTCGGAGTTGTCTGTGCTATAACGTTTATTCTGTCATCTTGTGAACTCTGACCCTCCAGGGTGTTTTTAAGTAAGCAGATATCTTGTATTGATTGATCCTGGGTAAGTGTTTCCTTTTCCGCATCAATCTCTGATGTTGTTTGTGTACCTGTCCATATGGTATGCGTGTTTTGTTGACCAGCTATGTTCTCAGCTGTGTCTATTTTTGTCTCTATCTCTGAATTTGTTTGCTGTTCTGCCTCTGACAACTGGGTTGCTTCTTCAATGTGGTTTTCTGTTATATCCTCAATGCTTTTGACCACCTCAGCTTCAGCTGTACAAGTATTATTTTGCTTTCTTCCTAGAACATAATCTCTGAAGCTAAACACCCCCTCTTCACCCGCTGTTGAGTCATTTGTGTGCGCTCCATCATTTCCATGGCAACCTTCATGAAATTCGGCAGGTTTATGTGAAGATGAACCAAAATCCTTTTTGACTTCAGCTTTCTCAGTTTGATTTTTCTCATCATTTACAGAAAAAGGCCTATCCAGATCACCTGCAGTCCATGTGTCTGCATCAGAAGATATGCCAAGAGCAGCCATTTCATCTTCACATTCCCTTAAAGCTTCTTGGAGTTCATAATCCATCTGGGCAGCCAAAGGACTGAGGGATGGAACATGTTGCTGAGATTCACTAGACAAGTGGGCTTGGGCCAGTGATGCTGTCTCAGCAGACAATTGGTCACCATCACAGCTATCAGTGTTTACCAAAAAAGATACATTAGAATAAAACTGCTCTGAGAAACAATCAGTTGTTCATTCCACACCAAGCCAAAGCACTCCACTCCACCTCATGCCAGAGACAGGATGAGAGTTCATGCATAGGCACAATGAAGCATTTTAAATGTGTAAAATACAAAAAACACACACGCACACTGCAAAAAATAATAATAATAAAATAATAATAATAATCATTATTCTAAATCAGTTATTTGTCATCCTAACACAAGGTACATTTTCTTGAGAACAAAATTGCATGATAAAAACTTTTTTTCAAGAATATATCTAGAATTAAGTTTTTTTTTCACCTCAGGAGCATTGTTTTATTTATTATATTATTTTAACATAAATCTAACTAATTTTTAAAAATAATTTAGTGAATGAATAAACTTTATTCAAGATATATTCTATGAAATTAGTATTTTTGTTATATACAATTCTGCTTCTCAAGTAAATTTACTTTGTTTTAAGGACGTCATTAAATAAGAAACTAAATAATATTTTACTATAAACAGTGCCATGATTGTTTATTTATTTATTATAAATTTAGAAAAGTGAAATGCCCTCATAAAGACATAGCCTGAAATCTTATGGACTTGGCAGAAAATCACATGCTGTTTTAGAGTAAAGTTAATGCTTCAAAGCTTTTAGCACCCATTAAGGACCCAGTTTAACTGACTACCTATACAGAACAGCACCAGCCAAAAACACTGCTAAATGCTTCCAACAACCTTATTACTGCAGACAATATAGAACCTGGTGAACCACTGTGACTCTGCATATCACGTTTCAGGAACTTAAACACAGTCAGAGACTAATAACCCAATAAAGTATCTACAGCTGATCTAATATGACAACCATGCTTCCCCCACACTGCCTGTCTTACCTGAGTGTGCTTCTTTCTGTGCCTCAAGGGGAATTAACAGAACAGACAGCTTAGCTAACAAATTTTTGCCTGTCATTTTAAACAAAAAAAACTATCAATCACCTACACTTCAATTGGAAACAAATGAGAAAGCAGATCCTCATGGGTTTCTCTCTGATTGGACCACAGCACTCATGTGATCTGCCAGCTTGCTGATATAGATGACAACAGGCTCAACCATGCAGCCTTTTTCTTTTTTCAGTAAATGATTATGACTGGAAGCTGCCACTCCCAATAAGAGGAGGCAAGAAAAACGTTTATAACTCTTCTCTGGCATAACTGGAAAGTCAGACAGCTGTACTGTAGTTTAAGTTACAGCAATTATGCTTGTATGTGCAAAATCTTACTTGAGGCCTTTTGCTTTTGGCATACTGTATGTCTAAATGAATTACAGAACTGCAGCCACTCCTTACTGTACTGTCAGGCAGAATTTCAATACCCACAATCCCCTGCCCTTCCCTGAGCACTTCTAAAAACACAATCAGAAAAAGAATACATAAATATGAATAAAAACATAAATAGTATAAAAACATAAACAGCTGACAATGACAGGATTTAGCTGAGAGAAACTAACATGAAGTACACCCTTAAAACATGTCAAGTATGTCAAGTATGAATGTAGATCTCATTTGTCTGTGTCCGCAGAAGTCTATGCAATTGCAACCAGATGTAACAATGAGTTGATAACTCTGTCAACAGGAAAAAAATGAACGTACACACACAAAACAACCACAAATATAAACACACTACACTCAAACATAACTTCCTGTAAAGCAGGACACCTCTCACGCTGTATATCTATCTAGTGTGGTAAACTATACAGTTTTATCTCATGCGTGTTAAATAGCGCTAGTTTAGTTCACAGCAAACCAACTCAACCAGCTTTAAAGCCAAACATGTCCAAAAGACCACTAACCCAGCTAGTGCAACTACATTTGTGTAAATGCTTTTCCAGTTGTGAATAGTTTTTAAAAACATTTTGATCCTAAATACTTAACATGACAGATGATGTATTCAAGTAATAAATAAATAAAATGTTTCATATATTTAAAAAATTACATATTTTGTGCTCACCATTAAAAAGCAAGCTGTTTCTGGTTGTATTTTGTAAATAAACATATCGTATATTCTGTAAAAACAATATTTCTGAAGACATTTTTGAAGCCTGTTTCATTTAAATGCTGATTATATTTAATAAACCTAAAACAGTTTGGCACAGTTTTGTTCCATATTAGCAATAACATAAAAGCATACAACATGGATTAAGGCTACTTTACCCTAGAAAAAGTAATATATTTCAAATACATTTATTTCATACTAAGTATAATTTAAATATATTAATATATTTACTGTATAGTCAGATCACTCAAAAATGTTTATGAAACTTTATTTGGAGTACTAATTGTGCACAATGCACATTTCTTAATATTAAGCCTAAACGTGTTTTAATGTCTTTATATTGATTAGGATTGAATAATACATTTGAATAATATCTGTCTTTAAATGCAAGATATTTAAAGTGTACCTAAAGTATACTTGCAATAGCTCCACTTCAGCAACAAATCAAATATACTTCACTATATCTTCCAAACAATTAAAATGCATTAAGTACAAAATTAGTTGTTCCAGTTTAGCAGACTTTAATTATACTAGTTTAGTTTACCAAAAGTACAATTGCAGGGTATTTTTATTAAGTACATAAATATGTAAATGTACTGTGAATTAAATAAATGTATTTCAAATAACTTTTTACTAGGATAGGCTTATTTTCCTTAATATATTTTGGCTGTATAAAGTTAGATTTTTAACGTACTTTTTTTCTCTTTTGGTACTAATCATTTTTAGAATCACTTTTTACATCTATTTGTTTGTTAAACTTGTTCAACAGAGTACTGCAGTGTAACTTAGCTGCAAATAAATTCAGTGTTTTGAAAAGTAAAATTGTTTTGTGCTTACTGGGAACTCCATTTACACAGCACACATCAATAATCACACCCAAAACACAAAATGGAGCAAAAGAGATCTCACCAAAATCTATTACATATGAAAACATGAATACACTTTGGCCGAGTTACCAATGTCTGTCTCTTATGCCGTAACAGACTGGTATCTCTCTGTTTCCATTTTAATCATCCCTCTATTACCTCTTCATGAGGCCCACTACTGGTGGACTGGCCTCCATGTAGTGCTCTAGGCCTGCCAGCAGAGGGTTGGCAGTGCCACCCAGTGCCACAGCCTCATTCTTCATTTCAGCCAAGCTCCCCTGCTCACAACTTTACACACACATACACAAATAAATACCCATGAATATGAGCCTCATAACATCAGGGCTCATTAGCAGGGAGATTCAATTAATAATCAAACTGTAAAAGAAATGTAAGAAGAAGGGTTTTATCAAAACAATTTTAAAAACAAACATTTTTGGTATGTAACACTATGGTAAGTAAAATTCACAGATTTTGTAACATTTTGTAACGTTTTTATTCCTAGAACTGACACTTGCTTGGCAATTCCTTGGAGAAACTCTTGCTATTATGTACACTACATACTATGACAGTGTATATATATATATATATATATATATATATATATATATATATATATATATATATATACACACACATATATAATGTAAATAGTAATGTCTTCAAACAAGCCTTTCGTTTTAATTAGCATTACCTCCTTAAAATCATGTAAAATAAGTCATAGTAGTGTGTCTGGGTTCTACCACCTTAACAGCTGGCAAGGTTTGTGGCTTTTTTTGTAGGCCTGCCAATTGTCCATTCAGTCAAGTTTTCCATAGGAATGAGTCAGAGATGAATGGAAATTCATTCTGTGTTTATCCAGCCAAGCAAGTACAAGGAAGGATCTTCGTATAATAAGCCTTGTGTTTTGCTTTGATTGTGAAACAAAGTAAGACGAGACACAAATGAGTGCGCGAGTATCAGAGTCCACTGTAATCACTGGCTTCCAGTTTCAAGATTAATATGAACTTGCGAAATTCTTTTCCCAGGTGAGTTCACAGTTTTATGGCACCTCTCATTGAACTTTCATAGAAATTAAATTTCTGTCATCATTTACTCACCCTCATGCGGTTTCAAACCTGTATGAGACATTTTTCAAAATATCAGCTCTTAAAAGTCGTTTAGGATTGGAATGATGTTAGGATGAGTAAATTATGACAAAAAATTCCTTTTTGAATACAATACTTAGGCAAACTACCCATTATCACCTTTTATTATCACCTCTATTTTTGTTTCCTGAATGCAAACGTTTTTTTTTTGTTTTGTTTTGTTTACCAGTATGCAAAACATAACCGAAAGGTGGAAAATTTTGCATCAGATGCGAGTCAAAAAGAATTTCAAAAGAATCAGGCATCCTGTTGAAACTTGCCCATTGCTAAGTGTCAAATGACAGATCTACTCCTCAGCACAGTTCTCTTGAGGTAATCAGTGTGTTTGTATGAGAGAGAGAAATGGTTGAGACCTACCCAAGCGAGGTTCCCCAGGTGAGATTGAGCTCAGTGCTGAGGTCGAGGTCTATATTGGGCAGCAGGTCATGAGGAAACTCTAGCTCCTCTTTATCCTCCTCTTCCGGTCTTCTCAGCTTTTCTTCCTCGTCAGCAGACACCTGTGGCTCAGCTTTGACTGAATCAGTGTGGACAGATCCGTTCTCTGCAGTGGCAGACTTCTCCTTCAGTGTGCTCGCCTTGTCAGTGTGTACTGCAGCCTGAGAAACACAACAAAAGCAGTTAGAGCACAGACCGGTGCAATCTGTTTTTAATTAGACATCCATAAATCACTCAGACCAGCTGCACACACCTAAAATGGCTTACTTGCCACTTTGAGAACAAGTTAGTTGTTCAAACCGAGATTGTGTTCCTTCAAACGTACAGGGTTTGACATTTTACATCAAAGAAAACACACCCACCATGTCAATACAATTTAAATGCAGAGATGATTTCAGATCAGGCATTTATCATTGTGCCATCAGAACTTTTAGACAAATCTTTAAAGAATAAACATGTTTACAATGAATCCACCACACCAGCTGGGTCTTAAGGATCAGTTCAGGCATGTTCATATGCCCTTTTGCGCACATGAAAAAACAATGTTACCAAAAAAAACTTCGGTTGTAACCTAAAAGGGTAATTCTAGGTTCACAGTGAATTTCCACAGAATTTATTTACTTTCGTGTTTCATGTTTCATTGAAAATGAGGCAAAAATGAAGTTATTGTTCTGACTTTACTGGTTTTACCACTAGTCTTTCCAGATAAAATAAGATAGCCTCATTTAGCTGAACTGCATTAACCGTAGATAACTTTAAACTCAGACTGAATGCTTTCTAGAAAATTTGTAAAAGGCCACGCCAAACAAACAAACACATGTAAATCCATATACATGGATTATTTACTACGTCATTTAATTTAGAAATGCATTTGTCACATTGCAAGCCTATTTAATTTACCTAGGTGATTAAAATGGTAAAAAATAATAATAATAATAATAAAAAAAAACTTTATTTTCCTGCTCACGTTAGGGGGTTGCAACAGCAGATCATCCAAATGTAAAAAAGTAAAAAATAAAATAAAAATAGACTGTCAAATATCCACCTTTGTTTTAAAGCAAACCCAAATAATTGTATAATATTTGATAATTTTAGACTCTCATTTGCATAATAAATACTATGATTTAAAATAAGAGAATCCTACCCCTCCAAAACAGACACACACACACACAGACACACACAGACACACACACATTTTATTCATACACACACTCATTGATCAACAGTATGATTCACAGGCAAGTCTTGTGCAGCAAAAGGGGATCATGTTGCAGGCTCTCTGGAACACAGGCCACATTAGAGAAGCCTCACATCCATTAAGCATTGTTTTTATCATCTTCGACTCCTGTACACATCACATGCACTTGATACACATGGGTGCATTGCATTCCCACCTCTGCTGTAGGATACGTGTTATACACTCTCAGAGCTTTAAGACTTTAAGAGTGAATTCATGCATTGATCTACATTCCCAAGCCTGAACCCAAACAGCACTCAATTTGAATCAGGTCAGAGTATCAAATGAAATGCCCTTGATCTAAGTCCAGACTAACTCAAGGGTTCAGATTCCATTAGCTTATTCAGAGTTTTAATTTGTTAACCAAGCCTGGAATAAACACAAGGGTTTCAAATATCAGTAACATTTACTAGTGACAGATGGCAGGATTTAAAAAAAAAGGCAAAACCCCTGAAGAACAGGATGCACTTCACACACCGGCGAACAATCACTGTACTGTATCACTGTGTCCCTAAACCTCTCTCCCTCGGCCCTTCATTTAAAAACAACCCAGTGTCTGCTACACTACTCCAAAAGTTCTGCCATCAACCTGAGAATCTGTTTACTCACCCACAGACAACAAGTCAAGGCCTTCGTATGTTATTTGAATGGGGTACATAGTTTGAGACCACTAATAAAAATGCTTGTTAAAAAATCTTTTTTATTTTATTTTATTTATCATAAAATAATTTTAATGAAAAATGTTTCTGAAAAGTTGAATGAATTTTAAATGTTCTTCTTTCAAAAAGCAAAAGATAAATATTTGTTTGATAAGGGGTTAAAGGGTCAATATCCCAAACTTTATTACATATCATTAATAACCTAGAAATATTGAATAACAATTAACATTTACATTGAAAAATTAGAAAAATTTTCAACATTTAAAATTTTGTTTCCCAGTTTAAATGACATTTAGAATCTGAGTCTGTATCTATTTTTAACTTTAATAACATTATAAAGCCCTACTGTGTTAACAGTAAACCCGAACCATTAGCTTACATCAAATACTCAAATCTTTGATCACAAGAAAGGACTTTTTAAACTTGCTAATCACTGACATTTTATTCAAGCTCTAAGACCACATTTTTCACACCTACACTTGAGTTTAATAGAATAATAGCACACTTTGTCTTCTTATGATCTTGTTTCTCATGCTTGGTTTCAAGTTCAACAACTTCCTGTTTCCTGTCTATGCTGTGAACCTATATCTGAGCCCTAGAAAACTTCATTGAGCACACAGAAACTAAAATAAATCACACTCACGGAGCTACATTTGTCTGTAGGTTTAGAAATTAAAATGATATAAGCTACATTGGGGGAATCTCTTACCCAGATCTGTTGATCCATATATACAGCACACATGGGGCCTTTGGAGAAGGAAACAGGTAACCTCAAATCACTGCTGTCTTTTTAAATAAAGGGCCACTGTCTACCTTTGTCCTTTGACCTACAGCATGAGTGGTCCTGAAAAGCAGACCCCATATGGTCTCTTTTGCCCTGCCCCTTTAACAGACCACATTGTCCCCACTACAGTAAATCCCTGCTGTTAACCAAGCGTCCTTGCTGTGTAGTGTTACTGGTTTCCATGACAATCCTATAAGCCCAACGCAGCAGACTGACCTCTAAATAGTTGTGGGATACACACACAACCCATGAATTATATGAAATGCAGTCCAGTTTTGAATAACTATATGAAACAGACCAAAGTATTATCCCGATTTAGGACATACACACCAGTGCATTCAGCCAACACGCAAAAGTTCACTCAATACAAAATAAATACAACTTTTACACTGCAAAAAATAAATGACTTCACAATAAGTTTTTTAATCATTCTTTTTCACTTGTTTTCAAATAAAAAAAAAAAGTCTAAAAATGATTATTTATTTTTCTTAAATGAAAACTTTACTTTTTACTCCCAGTTCAGTAAGACAAAATACATTTGTATTAGAAAAACACATTGGTCACTTTAGTTTGCGAATCAAATCTCACTATTAACTAATTATAGACTCATAATTTGCTGCTTATTAATAGTTATTAAGTTAGTTGTTAAGTTTAGGTATGGTGTAGTAATAGAAAATATGGTCCTGCAGAATAAGGCATTCCAGTATGTGCTTTATAAGTACTTAAACAGCCATATTTATGCTAATACTTAGTAAGTAAGAACTGGTCCCTAAACTAAAGTGTTACCTATACATTCTCTTAATAACTCATGCAGCACTGCATTTATTTTGTCTTAAGGGATTGAGATATTTTAACAAGAAAACAATATTTATATTTTGCAGTGTAAAACTCATTTGCAGTAAGCCACTAAATAAATCACAAACTCACCTTCTCTAAGGAGGCACACACACATTCGCACGAGACTGCTACAGCTTCACAGTGCAGCACTCCTGCGCTGAACTTCCCGAGAGAGCTAGCAGAGACGTGTGTGTGTATTTTTTGGTTCAGCTGGGTGAAGACACAAACATGCTGCCGGTCGTGCCTATGTTCCAGTCTCCCCCCCAGACTCCTGACTCAGCTCCCTTCACCTCTCCTGCTATAGACCCATGCCCTTCACAGGAGAACTCCGCTAGTCCCTAGGAAGTGTGAGACAGACTGTTCCTGCTGAGAAGCAGTACTACGATATCTCAGGCTACTGAGAGCAACTGCTCCCCCTACTATGTGAAACTCTTTGAGCATGACGCTTCTGCCCTCTGATCCCTCCCTCTCCTGCCTCGTCTGTCTGCTGCTGTTCTGTCACTTCCTGCTGAGAGACTGAGGACTGCACTCTGATGCACACTCTGCAGGTGAATACTGGGAAATGGGCCAAAGGTCAGTCTCAACGTAACCCACAGGAGGGGATCATGTTATACACTAACTTTTGGAGGTTTAACAATATCTAACAATACTCCATTTTAAACAGACTGACTGAGGGAATTTTTAAAATTGAAACAAATATTTTTTTTTCTTACAGTTTATTCTACCCAATAAAATATTTTAGAGCTTGGCATACCCAGAAAATTTTATATTAATATATATATATATATTAATTAATTAGTTGTAATGCATGATTTAAATGACCAACAGAAATAAAACTGCTTAAATTGTTAAAATTTAAAAAAAGGAAATGGTGAAACATAGTACTTAAAATGCTATTTACATTCAAATAAACCTCACACTTTTGCCATTACGGTGTGCAAAATCCACATATTTACAGTATTTAGCAAAAGTTATACAGCCAGTTATATATAATATGTTTATATAATTTGTGGTCTTACAGCTTGAACAAAATTTCAATGATTAGGAATGATTATGCTCAAAGATCAGAGATTTAAGTATTTGATGTATGCTCGTGGTTGGGACTAAAATGATTAAACAGAAACAAACACTGATTCTAAATATCATTTAAATCTGGAAACAGTGAAACTGAAATGTTGAAAATGCTTCAAATTTTGAAATCTAGATATTAATTGTTATTTAATATTTCTAGGTAATTAATGATATGTAAGAAAATTTGGGATATTGGCCCATTTAACCCCTTTAAATTTATTTTATTTTTGTGATTGTGATGTTACTTTTGCTACAGTTTAGGACTTGAAAACCTATTTATATATATATATATATATATTTTTTTTTTTTAGAGTGTATGCTCAATAAATGTGGTCTTACAGCTTGAACAAAATTTCAGTGATTAAGAATGATTAGGCTCAAAGATTTAAGATATAGACATAGTTATTTTGTCTTGGGCTATTTAAATGCTTGTTTTGTCTTATAGCCTTCTAGTGGACCCTTAGGCAAATCTATTCTTTGCAAATCTATATTTGTTCATATGTTCTAAGTAAACATCTTTCTGAACCACAGTTAATGTAGAAATACCATGCACACTCCCAGTGCAGCTTCACACACACATGCTGACACCAGTCCCTACAGTACCTCCTTTACCATGTCAGACTGTGCTTCTTCTGGAGGAAATAGCACCACTTTATCTGGAGCGCCCTCCTGTGGCAGAGACAAATATGTGTAATGCAAAAGATGAGAACAGAAGAAATAGCTAGAAGTTGTGTTAAAAAAGCAACAGTCTTTGGCAGATCCATGCCTCAATCAGTTCCCAGTGCTGCTGTTGCTGGACGTTTACCAAGAGTTTCATTCTGGGAAACTACCAAACTGTTGGAGTCATCCATGAAAAAACACTGAGCCCGAAAGATTAATCCTATTAAGATAAACCCTGAATTCCAAGTTGAGTAGCCTTTTCAATGTAGCACAAAGTCACCAAAATTATTCCTTTCAGGGTCCTCTGAATATCAAGCCACAGTTAAATGCACAAATGCATATATGTCTTGTAAAATCATATCAGCAGCAAAACGTCATACACATGCTAAATATTTAAATTATGGTGACGATTTGTTGGGGGAACTTTTAACTTTTAAGTTACTGTTTGGATTAACTAATTAGCTATGCTAAACAAAAATATGGTTACTTTAGGGAAAAATAGCCAAATACCTTTATTAATATTTAAATACAGAAATTACATCTTTTTTTTTATATTTATATATATTTATATTAGCCTAATAAGTAGGCTATTAAACAATTTAGCGACCATATCAAAAAAAGCAAAAAATCTAAAAAAGCAAAAAATCTGCATAACAGGGTCAAAAACTAAGAAGGCTAGGCTACTTAGCCCAACGAGATATCGAAAATGTGAAACGTTTTTATCTGTTACATTACATGAACAGTCCGAATGATCAAAACTTAAATGAAACTGACATTGCAGTGCTAAGCATGAAGAGAGAAGGGAGCTTTAAGAACCAGCCGATTAACTAGAATGAATGAGTTGGACATTTTAGCGATACATGGGTTATGAGGAAAAAAGCTGTTTTTTAATGATCTGATTCATTAGAATTAATTGATTGAACATTCTAAGGATGCATATGAGAAAATAACTTTTAGTAAGATCCAATTTATTCTAATGAATCGCACATTCCACCGCAACATGTGAGAGGACCGTTTAGAATGAACCGGTGAACTTTTCAACGCTTCTAAAGAGAGAGGAACGTTGAGGTGAGGTGAACGTGTTTGCTATTTATTATTCCCTCTGCAGACATTAAAAATAGCCAACAAAGACAGTCATGCTACTGAAAAAAAATTTGTTAATATAGTAGCATCTCTACTTATTTATTCACTATAAAGCACCGTTGCGAACGGCATAGGCCTTTTGGTTTAGATTTTTAAAAATCCCACACAGAATGAGTTCACTGACCATCTGCACTCTTTCAAAACAAAATTCGGTCCGAATGTTTGACATACAGTGAAAACAACGGTGCATGTCGTTTACCACAGCACTCTCTCTATCTGAGCTGTTATCTCAAGCACAGGTTGTCACAGGCAGTGTGTCAGTTGATGGTGAATGCTAACAGATGTCACCAAAAGTCATAACAGCTCTAAACCATAAGTCTAGTTTTAAGGCACACACAAGCATGGTAGTCCAAACGTTTCGGAAGAGATAAATACAGCGGTGCTAAGCCAGGCAGCAGGTCCCAATTGAAACCATCTTACCGGAAGCTCCGAAGTGCTGTTCTCATTGCCCATCTTGTAAAGCGGGGTTGGTAGGTGACCCCTTCACACCAGACCAACAATGGCACAGGCCACCTCTGGCAGAATGAGGTGACCGATGAGAAAAAAGCAGACACTGTCAAGGAATTACAAACACTATTTCTTCGTCAAACATCTTAGAGAAACACTTTAAGCTTTGAGCGATCAGGGAGTGAAATATGTGTGCAAGTATGTGTCATGTGTTGAGATTAAGAGGCTCTGATGAAAGCAGAACAAAGTGCAGTGATGCTGTCCAGTAGAACAACTTTCTCAGGGTGGTATGAAAAAGAAAAACTCTTATTAGTATCATTGCCTTCAGGCAGTTTCACTGAATTTAAGAGTTATACAATGATTTATATAATAATACCTATCACGTAATGGCCCAAATGAATCATACAGCAAGTATGTAGTTCTGATTTCAAGTGCAGATCTGTAATTCCAATGTAAAGATCCTGAACACAAACCAGATAAATCAGATTGAACCAATCAAAGCAGACAATCCAGGAGAAATAGTAACCAATCAAATTGACTGAAAAAAGGGGGAAAATATAGATAAAATCACAAGCTGTCTATAACAGAAAGTTTAGAATAAGTATTCTGTGATTCTCTTTTTAATTTCCTGCACCGGTTTATACAACAGTACAAAGTGCTGGTAGGTCAGCACAAAAAGTTAATACTTTTATTAATCATAGGGGCATTATTTGATCAAAAGTGACAGTAAAGACATATCACATAAGATTTCTATTCCAATTAAATGCTGTTCTACTTAACTTTCTTTTTATCAAAGAATCCTGAAAAAACTATTCCAAAAAAAGATATAATAAGCAGCACAACTGAAGGATCATTTCTAAAGAATCATGTGACACTGAAGACTGAAGTAATGGCTGCTGAAAATTCAGCTTTTCTATCACAGGGATAAATTACCTTTTAAATTATATAGAAACAGTTATTTTAAATTAAATTAAATTGTCATTGCTTGATCCTTACTTGTCCTGTAACTTGCAAGCATGAGAACGATATTTTAATAGTATCCTTGATTTAAAGTTCCATTATGAAAAAAAAATGGTAAGTTCGTTTAACATCCATGAATCATTTCAAACTGTGCACTTTTTTACCGTGCCACATTAAGAGAGCAATGCTTTCAGGCCCATTGCACATTTGGCTTGAGTCGCTCACTGTGTGAAGGTTAGTGAGAGTGAGTGGAGGAGGATGTCTTATTAGCCCATAAAAAAAGCTCTTCTAGATGGGTCTAACAGACCTTTAGCCAGAACCTCTTTTAAGAACACCACAAGCTCATTAGAAACATAAATCAGCTTCCTGGAGGATTTCGCACACACACTGTTGACCTGCGGCCAGCAAAATGCAGAAAGCTCCAGGCCCATCAGTCATGCTGCTGCCCCCTCAAACAAGCACAACTCCAGCACGCTCTAATGTGGGGAAACTCAGTACACAGGATCCCATCTGTCTAACCCTTTGGTGGAACACCATCTATACCTAGTGCTGTGAGGATTCATTGAGGGAGACAACTGAAATTCAGACAGCAGAAATACTAGTCTGTATACTAATACTAGATAGTTGTTTTTTTAGTTTCTTCTAGTGGGCACAAGAGCTATATTGTATGGGACAGTTTTACAGTATCATTTAGTAGGAGTCTGTTTTTGACTATTAGTGGTGTTAGTGGGTTAATCTGGTGCAGTAAGCTCATCATTTGACAGATTGTGCTAGTGACTGAGGGTTTTGGAGATTACTGCCAAAATCAACTAGTCAACAGCAGCTGCCCTCTGTCTCCTACTGCTGTGAGCTAATACTCTGGAAAATGTGTTGTGAAAATTAGACATGGCCTAAGACTTCAAACAGCATAACCCACTAATGGACTGTAATTTAATCCCCCACAGCCTCATTTTTGGTTACATCAAATTTAGTATGGTGTAATCACCAATACATGCGTGTGTTTGGAAGGACGTTGATTGAATGGGTATTAAGCTTTAAAAAAAATATTTTATGAAATATTATACAATTTTGTGTTCCACACAAGCTAAATTGAGCATAATGGAAAAATGTTAGCAGCTTCTCTGCAATTCAAGAACCTATGGTCTCTGCAGAGAATAATATAACAAAGGTTATTATGAGGCATTTTAGTTTAAAATAAGATATGAAGTGTAAGATATGAAGTCACACTGTCAGAGATAAGTCGCAATTAATAAAGTCATATTGTAACATATAAAATCACAATTTTAAGAAACAAAATCAAAAGTTGGAGATATTAAGTCACAAGACGGAGATATACAAATGTAATACCATAATTACAGGCGTCCATAAGAAACAAATGAAAGACTAATACATGGTTCGCAGAATTATCTCCAAAAAACCATGTGGAGAAAGACTGTAAACATGACCTTTATAGTCAATATAGCATCTCCAAAACACAAACTCATTGTGTCAAACAGTTAAACAGATCATCTTTCTAGGCTATATCAGACCGCTGTGCTTCTGAAGTGTTTGTGCGTCCATGTGACTCTGCTGGGTGATCAGTGCCTGCTCCATATTTTGGCAGGAAGTGCAAACCTGCATACGAAACTTGTTATAAATAGATGCTGTTCCTGTCTGTCACTCGTTGTTTAGGTCTTCCCGTCCAGCCATGAGTCATGTTCACCAGTTTCCCTTCAAAACAAACTGTGCTATGCAATAAATTCTGTAGGTTTATACAATAACTTCCATGCAAATAATGTCTGAAGTTTAGATGATCCCAAATTCTCATGGACCCAGACTGAGACGGACTTTCAGAAACAGCTAATCAATAAGATAAACAAGAGAGTAGAAAATGATGGCACTGCTTTAAACACTGAGTGAATGGAGTGTAATTCCAGCCCTTCTTATATTTGTGTTTTGTTTGTCATCCACCATAAGAGCCAAAACACATCTAGACTTTTAGATCTAAATACTGCAGACCCATCTGTAGTATCTTCCACCAATAATTAAACATTAGTATCTTCCTTTAGTGTGGCTAAATCACTTGCAAACATGACTACATGAATGCTGACATAGGAACACTCCTGAAGCGGAACAGGAACATGTCTCCTCTATTCCTGGACTAACAGTTTATGATCAAGCGAGAGAACAAAAATAGATTTTTTTTTTCACACGGTACAGAATTTGATGTGCTAAAATGCTGCATAATATAACCATGAAACAAATTAAATGTTATTCTTTTCCTGCAACATAAACATCTGGTAAAAGAAGAACCACACTAACACCTAAAGTGAACCAAATGCAAATCTAAAGAGAAAATCAAAAGGTTTACTAGTAATGCATTACTAATGTACACCATGAGAGTGCAAGAAATCACCACATTTGAACACCTTAACTTCAAAAACAGTTACAACAAAGTGAAGTTAAACTCAAAGTGAAGTCGAACTCACTCACCCAGCTCACAGAAGCAGAAGCAGAGCATTTATCCAAGCTCACAATGCAACACTTAATGTAGAGCTTTAGATTTAGTTCATTGCAGCTAGACCACAGTTAACAAGCTTGTCCCCTCTTGAGACGACTGGCACATTGGGTTGCTATATCTGCACAGAGTTTGAGCAGGCGAGAAGGGGTAAAATGACAGGGAGATCATGGGGGGCCGCCCTGATTCTGACATGGCAGAGATGACAGAGTCAGCTGGACGGTGCATGGCCCTTGGTAACACTTGTAAACAAACACAATGCCATAAACTAAGCGGAAAGGATTTTACCCTTCCCATAACCTCCTTAGCCTGTCAACAGGGCCCCAAAACAATTACACAGCACTTTCTCTGAGCTGTATACCTTATCTCTTTCATTTTTTTGTTCTCATTGAAAAAAGTTTTGCATTAAAACACCAGAAAACTTATTATAAGTATATATAACTCTTCATATCAGTGGCCTAATAAAAGACATACATTTTTTTTTTACATAGAGCAGGTCGCCTCATGGAGTGAATAATGAGTGAATATGGCATTTCTACCATGGTACTGATCGCTGCAAACTTTTGAAACTGAAAACACATTGACAGCGGTCTAGTAAGTATTCACATTGCTGGATGCCCAAATAAAACCCATTAAAATCTATGCAATCCTTACAGAATTACTTTGGGGAATAAAATGCAACATAAAATAATAATTAGAGAACTTAAGAAGAGAGAGAAAGAAAGAAAGAAAGAAAGAAAGAAAGAAAGAAAGAAAGAAAGAAAGAAAGAAAGAAAGAAAAGTGATAGGCTTACGTCTATAGTAAAGTGAACTAATAATGTGAAAAAAAAATTCTACCCAATTTACTCACATTAGTGTCACCAAAAGCAGTCAGGTTGATCCAGTTATATTAAGCTTTTCTAACTAATAAAAATATTTAGTAAAGCACATTTTTACAATAGCACTTGAAAAAAGGTAGAATAGAATATAACTTACTAAACCAGTGTTTTCAGCTTTGTCAGGCATCCTGCAAGACTTTTCATTCAGTGGCTAATGCAACCGTTCTTGCTAAACTTTCTAGACTGTGATCTTCCCTTTCAATTTCAAATTCAATTCAGGTTTCCTACTGGAAAACCTTACAGCGCATAATACATATATGCATTATTAATGTATTATCCATTGTCTGCTATCTGTTCACCTCACCTGTTTACACGTTTACACACAAACACACACACACCCCATACCATTTCACTTAATCACAAAATAATTATTCTCACCTTACACTACATAACAATACAGAAAACTGACCTTTTAAATGCATCAAGCAAATTCTTTTTTGATCACTGAAATAAATACTTTTTAAAAGCTGACACTCCAACACACCCCTTCTCCTCCCTGATACCATTATACAGTATCAAAATATTAACTTCATTATATAACCATTATAATAAAACAATAAACCAAATATTCCCATTCTTAATGCCTATTAAAACAAGTACAAAATGACTGTTTAGCAAAATCCCTTTAACTGCATAAACAAGGAATGCAGAATAATAAGATTAATAAATAAGCACTTATTGTCTATGAACAATTAAGGCTGATTCCCTATTCAGTTATGGATAATTATGCATTCACTAATAGCAGATATTGAATGCACAAATATTAGTTGTGGTCAAGATATTAAATTCATTTTTTGACTCCTTTGTTTAATTCTCTCAACCTATGTCTATTCTCAGCACAATCTAGAATGCAGTTATTACTGCCTTTCATTTATCCATGTCTGTTATTCCTTTCCCTGCATCCTTTTCCCTCTCACTGACTGTACAGATATTGTCAGGCATCTTTTTGCACCTCCCCCTCTTTTTTTCCCTTCCATTCCCGTCTCCTTTCACGCTCTTCATCTCCCAAGCTCCGACCACTACAGGCCAGTATGAGAAGAGACAGCCAAAAAAACATGCTTTTTCTTTCATATCCCCCTGACGTCAGCCCAGACCAACACCAATACTCCCCCTCATCCCCTTTTTCTGCCTGCACTGATAACCAGCGAACAGACGGCGATGTCTTCCCACTCGTTCTCATTTTGCCTTTCTGTCTGCAGTGTCTGAGATGCAGTGTTACCTGGCTGCGTGCGACTCCGATGCAGCTTCCCATCCTGTATTCCATGTCCTCCTGAGGAGAGGTGACAGAAGCACTACAAGGCTTGCAAAAATAGTCTCTCCAGGATTGCATCCCCACTACAAAGCAATGGCATCGCTGAGCAATGCAAGCAGGGTGTGAGCAAGTGTGTGCAAGCGTGCAAGGATACCCTCATATGTGTGTGTGAATAAGCATCATCTACTGCACTGCCCAGGGTATATCTACGACATACATGCTCATTCTCTGTTATATAACAACTACATTATATAAATAGCACAGCGAAGGATAAAAAAAAATGTCTTGACATTTGTTTTCCTCTCTTCCTCTGTTGGCTTTTGCAGGGATGCTGTAAGATGCTGCTCTGCAAGTGGGTAAAAGCCCCTCTGTTATCGACAGCGACCGTCACACAGCCTGGGAGAGGAGGGGGAGGACAGAAAATACAGAAGCCGGACGAGAACGAGAAAATAAAAGAACAGAGCATCTGCAAGTTTAAAAGAGCAACAGCTGCAGGCATGACGACACGGTACTGAGCATCAAAAGAAAATCGCCAGAGGAAAAGTGATGGAGCCACTCAAGTGAAATGGGACAGTGGCAGAAAATAAAAGGAGTTTACAAAAGGAGAGTCAGGATGAGATAGATTAATCTTTATGAAGACTGATGGACTGAATTTCAAACATTCATTCTTTAACTAGCATTAAAGTCAGCATGAATACAAAATTGCCCACTGTTTTTTTCTTTCTTTCTTTCTATCTATCATCTATCTATCTATCTATCTATCTATCTATCTATCTATCTATCAAAAGTCCATCTATACTCTAAAAATATCATAACATTTTCTTATTGAGCCAGTCATATTCAGATCTGCCTCCATTCAACACAATCCAATCAACAACCAGTGGATAAGATCAAGCCAGACCCACATTTTTTAATTGTTTAATATGACACATAATGGGAAATTGTCTCAATACTTTAGTAAAGTTAGTCATGACTTCAGTTTCATGTTTACTCTGTTTCATCATTTACAATCAATATGATATAAGATATATTGGTCTGTACTGGATATTTAATTTTAGACAATCATTTCTGCATTTTTTTTTTTTTTTATGAAATGTGAAATGTTGCCATCATCTAGTGCTTACTTAAAGTGACAGCACTACACAACGACAAAGATTTAACCCTTTAGGTTTCTTAAAGGAATACTTTACTCTAAAATGAAAATTTGCTAATATAATTATAAATTATTAATATATATATATATATATATATATATATATATATATATATATATATATATATATATATTATTTATTTATTCACCCTTATTCCATCCAAGATGTAGATGATTTTGTATCAGAACAAATTTAGTGAAACTTTGGTTGCTTGCCAAATTTTCAGTTTTGGGTGAACTTAAAAAGTGCCCTATAACAACGGGCCTATAGGGAATATATTTATTGAGTCTTTCTCATGAAAAACATTTACATTTCTCATCAAATATTCATCCAGTAATGAATAGCTATGCATATTTCATACTGTAAACGACAATGCCGTGATGCCGAAATCAAGCATTTTTCCTTCACAAACAAACATTTACAGATGTCACATGAATTTGTTTTTATGCATATCTTATTAATTGTATTAACAAAAAATGGACACCAGGAATGATACTGCAGTTCCCTAAAAAACAACTTAAGGTTAAAGTGTTTAAAATTTAACAATACCTCATAAAAGTAAGAACATCTTAGGAAATCTGACTATAAATTTGGTAAATGGCAATTAAAAGCTACAAAATAAATCAGATGTTTTGTTTATGCTTACATTTTCTTAAAAGTGAAACAGGATTTCAGTCAAATTGAAACCACAGTGACCTAAACATTTATGCATAATGAGCCATAAAACAGCATATACCCTGATTAAACGAAGCACACCGACGAGCACAAAGCCTAATATATGAAATATATGAAGATATGTAAAATCTCAACTTCAGCCACTGACCTGGATGCAGATTTACACCACTAAACCATCCAGAAAGTCCCTGCAACATACAGAAGCGTCTTGAGAACATGAGTGTTACTCAGACAGCAGGCAGATCCCTCCAAAAGGCTTCAGATGTCAGTGGGATCAAACTACAGGGCAGTTAATCCAAGCTTGGACCAATCTGTGTGCACATGGAGTGCCGCTCTATTGCCTCCCTGCACGCATTTTACACGACTTCATATGAACACGACAACAAAGCTCAAGTAAATAAAAATATTACCATACGACCATGCAAATAAACTTCACTAGAGGCAGCAGTCAAGATTGTGTATTTATTAATAATTTTTAAAGAGTAGTTTTAAATCAAATCCAGCTTTATCCAGTAAAAAAAAAAGGTTATTTCACCACTAGGTGGTAGTGTTCAGCTTACTCTAACTACTCACAGAATAGTCCGAATATACTTTTGTGACCATATTAATGATTACCTGAGGGTTGTAGTTTATTCGTTATTGTGAGACTTTATATGTATAATCTCCAATTACTATTACGAAATTAAAACAAAAATAAAAAACTACTCTAAGCACATATTTATTTAATCTGTATTAAGTTTCTTATCTATACAAAAACACAGATGGGTTTAATGGAGCCGCTTAGCAAAATGACACTGTAGTATGAGGGCTGTGCAAATGGAGATTTGACTTGCAAATAGTAGAGTTGCATATTGTTTACAAAGCAAATCTGTTTTATGATATATTATTGCCCATGTGAGCAGTGAGACACATTCTCAAGTACCCAGACACCGTCTATATGCACACAATTGACCTGCTACTCTAAATATTTCTAATTAAGAGAAAAAGAACAGTGATGTACATCTACAGACAGTGAAGAGTTATGAACCTTGCATGTGTCCATCAAATTAAAATATTTCTTAAGTTACATGGAATCCAACACATAATATAATGTTAACTTCACTTCACATTTATTGTAATAGACAATTATTAAACTTCTATACAGAATTCAAAGACACAACTCTTAAAACTGAGATCACAAATATTAAAAAATATAAAAAGAACAAAATGTTATTTTATAAGCATATTGCCAGCTGTCGCTAACTATCTTCAAGCTTTACTGAGACGAAACTTCTGAGGCGGGGATCAAAGCTTCCTTGATATCAAAGGCATCGATGATTTCCTGCAAGACACGGACCATAGATAAAAGTTATTTAATGTAAAGAAAGACTGTTCCATGCTAAATAAATATGATCTGAACATAGCAAAGTGGTAAACAAAATAGTCTTAAATAGCTGTTAAAGATACAAGCCTTGGGTAATCTTGAGAACAAGACTATTTCTATATTATCACCTCAATTAGAATCCAGAAAACATTTCTTTCCAACCCCAAACATCTACAGTCTTAATGTGCTCACCCTCCAGCTTTCCTGGTTGATGGAGATGACACACTGATGTCGGACGACAGCTCCACCGGGCTCCATCTCACCTTCCTCTACTGGAGCTATAATACACCCATAATTCATTTAATCTCCAAGTACATTCAAACAAACTCAATCAAACGGTGACCTGTGGATTTGATCTCACCTATACAAGGAAGCCCATCTGAATCCATGTACATTCTCACCAGACCATCCTGAGGGAAATATTTCATTAGTTATTGTGAGACTAATGTTTAAACTCCAAAGCCGTTTCTTCTTAACTTACCCTTATGAGAAAAGATGTGTGGAAGATGTTCTCCACAGTCCGGGAGAAGGAGTTGGGGTCAATGACGAACTCGTAATATGAAATGGGTTCCTCAGCTGTATCAGAAAAATCATTTTTAATGGGATTTAAAATAGTCTGTTTTGCTTAACTGTGATATGATATTTTATTTTTATTTTAACGTGCTTACAGTCATCAGCAAAGTAACTTTGCAGACATCCCAGAATTCTTTCAACCTCTTTCTCGGTTGCCTCCTGGTGAGATTCTTCCATTTTCTTCAGCTGTGTTGACAAGATATTTTCTTAATTTCTTAAAATCACACAGATTATCAAGAATATTGATTGACATTTGCATTTTAATGAGCACACCTGGGTGGGCATTATTCGTTTAGCCTCTTTGCTGGGGACTTTCCTTTGTCTTTCAACTCTCTGCCGTGGCGGAGGAGGCTCTGCCAAAAATGAGCCCAACCTTGAATTAAACAAAAATAGCAAAGGTTGTAAAGTATGCTGCACACTGTATTCATAATCTCTCCTTAATCAGGCTGTAAGTATTGTTTTTGTAAGCTATAAAACAGATAAATAGCCATTTTAATCAAACTGATTCAGAGGTTTAGAGTTAAGTAAAAGTAAGTATATCCAATAAATATCATGAAAAAATATATTCACTCATTACACTATAGTTCCTGAAAAGTTTCTTATGCTCATCAAGACAGTAAACCTGTGAATTATTTTTGTTACAATTTATAATAACGTTTTTTTTTTATTATTATTATTATTATTTATTCCTGTGATGGCAACACTGAATTTTCAACAGCCATTACTCCAGGCTTTAGTGCCACACATGACACTATCCTTCATTAAAAATCATGCTATTAAGATGATTTTGTGCTTAAGAAACATTCACTTTTATTAACGTGGAAAAAGTTGCTGCTTAATACTTTTGTGGAAATTGTTATACATTTTTTTTTCAGTATTTTTTGATAAATAGAAAGCTCAAAAGAACAGAATTTATTTGACAGAAACCATTTGAAACATTATACAAGTCTTTACTGTCACTTTTTATCAATTTAATGTGTCTTTGCTGAGAAAAAACATAATGAACATTTCTGAAGAATAACACAAATGTAACTTTGAACTGATTCACTTACATCAACAGTTTTAACTGATTCAAGATCCTTTACTAAAGAAGTGGGCCACCAATACATCAGTTCAATATTTCAGTACATGGGGCGAGAAGAGAACGACAAAACCAGCCCAAATAGACTTAATTAGGCTTAAAACTAAAAGTTTTGCAATTACCTGCAAAATAATTTCAGTTTCAATGTGAATTTCCAGTATATCCCCTTGTCTTAAACACTCAACCTAATTACCTAATCGCCTTCAGTTTCATTTACTACAGACATACTCACATGTAGTGGAATGAGGGGGCTGTTTTGAAGCAGTACTCAGATCTCTTTGCAAGCCTTTGCCAGGCTCCTTGTGGTAAATATCCCTCCAAGTTCCCATCCTGACCACTTTCATCCTCCAAACGATTCAGACCCATGAAGGACAACTAGAATGATCAATATGAGAAATCAATCAAGAAAAAATTTGAGCGCTTTCAAATATCAACATAATTTGGCAAAATTCACTTAGTGCATCTTTAAGCCTGGAATACACTAAATGATTTTTGCCCCCATTTTTCGACAGGTTTACAGTCTGGAGAAGACAATTTTACAACATGTTGTTTTCATTTGCCAAGAGTCTCCTAGCAACAATGCGAATGTTTCTGCGTGATTTTGTTGTGATCGACACAACTTGACGGTCTGGTAGTGTGTGATCCTCAGATGTGTAGTGTATGATAGCCAGTTTTCCTTCATCGCCATTTCAAAAGATGGTAATGATGCCTTGTGTTTAAAAAATCTGTTCATTTTTTTCAGTCATGTAGTGTATTCCAGGCTTTAGGCTTAAGATGATTTTAGAAAAATGCAGGTCTGGCCTATCTTTTTTTTTTTACAGTAACATACCAGATGTTCTGAAAATGCAGACGGGTCAAAAGCAGAGCCTTCAGCATGCAGCTGGCTGGCCTTTTCCTTCCCTAGATCAGTGGCTAGCACCAGGAGTTGAGCATCCAGTGCTGCTTCACGAGCCTGCCTCACTGAAAATAGACACAGGCCATAAAAAAACCAGCAGGAGATGATCATTAAGACATAATACAAAGAAAATGAAATGCGTGTGCGCAATGCTCTGCCAGGCTATGCATCCTACTAATTGACTGAACTGCATTAGTTCTGTAAGTAGGTACCAGAATATGTAGTGTAGAAAAATAATACCATTGGCAAATAGTTTGTTGGCCTCTTCTAAAACATCAGTGAGTTTATTGTTAGCAGGGTTCAGCATGTCCTCGCGATTTTCTGTATACAAAAAAGCATACACACAACAATATACTTACAATGCTTTATAACTGAAACAGCAAACTGTATCACTGAAGCCAACTTTAGCATTATTAATACTCACGCTGGACTTGATTGATCAGATCCCTGTACTTGCTCCTGATCTCTCTCCTGCGTGTTGGATCATCATCTTCCTCACTAATACCCGAGGGTCCCGCACCAATATCATCTTCATCACCCATATCCCCAGGTCTCTCTGGCCGGTTCCGTCCACCCAATCCATTTGATGTTCCTGCTGACTCTTCTTGATTACCTCTAGACTTTCTCCTCGAATCAGACATCTTCAATGTTTCTGCTTGATTTTCTATTCAGAGAGACACATATGTCTGAATAACAGAATTACAGAAACTTTAAATACCTACATCTATAAAGTCTGATTATGTTGTAACAAGCACTGCAATGAGAGGTGCACACTGGGAAGTGTTTTAAAAAGTTACGTAGGTGTCACCCAAGTATTTAAAGAAAATATAATATAACATAATATGCAGCACAATGTATTAAAGCATCGCATAGCAGTTTCCTGCTAATCACACGGTTGGTAAAAACACTATTTTACTGGTAACAAACAGATTTTACTGATACTTTTTTAAAAATAAAGTTTATTTTCAAAACAATACCATCCTGTGCGCAAGCAATCTATGCAAATATAACTGCTGAGACATTGTATTTACACAAATATTTCCTGACAGTGATCATGTTAGCGATCCACTAAAGTTGAGCTACAAATGCGATGAGACATCGGAAAATAAAAACAGAGAATAATTAATAAACACTGATGTACAAAAACGAGCAAATTAAAATGTAAAATCAAAACTTACAAACTTCAAAAACTGCAGGGTTCACGTCTGTCATTTGCATCAACGATGAAATCTTCGCGGGAGAAGAAGGAAGTGTGTTTACTGGCCTGACGTCATTTCCGACGCATTCTATGACAAAACCTTTGACTGTAGTATCATGATTGTATTTTATATTATTTTATTTATTAGTTCTTCCCCTGGTTTATATTTTTTATACTATGTGTACAATATTGTTTAAGCATTAACAATAGCTATTTATGAACTACATCTTTTGTCCGATTTGTCACTCACATAATCTCACATCCTTATGGTAGTTGTAGTCCTTATTAAGCAATTTGTCAGCAATATACCTTAAAAAAACATACATAGTATGTGATCTAAATTGTTAAACAAACCTGAAAGTGTTGTTAACCAAGGATCTTAATTTACCAATACATCGAAAAACATTCTAAAACACAAAGAAAATTTCTAAATGAATCTATGGCGAAATAGCCTCCCTTGTTAGTCTACAAATTGACGTCATGACTGAGGAGTACAGATTATGTAGTTTTGTTTTTTCCAGAATAAAAGCTTATTTGTGAGTTTGTATTTTTCAAATAACTATAAATATATTTAGGTAATTGTCGTGCATTTAGCTGTAAATTTATGATTTTTTTTATTTATTTAAAGTTATATGTTGTGTCTGATATAATAGGTTTAGAGATCAGAGTAATGAATTAAATCCCTCCTTCCAACAGAGCAAAAAAAAAAGAGAAAGAAAAACACCTAATAATACCGAATAGGGTGTGTTTCAAAAATCAGTAAACTGCTACCTAGACAAGATTTCTGGCTGTTACTGTGGCGAGCGTTGTTGCACGAACTGTGCGCTTCCGTGGGTATTTTGAAACACAGCCATCAGAATCCGGAAATTAACAAACTCGTGATGTCAGGAGGAGTGGGAGAGAAAGGAGAAATGTACGTGTATTTCCTAGGATTTCTGGACTGTAGAGATATGACATCGTCATATGATGGAGTTACAGCGTGAAAGGAGCACTGGACATGTTTCAGGGAGACTGTGGATGATCGCTGGTCCAAACTGAAAGTGTTTTCACGCGCATCGTGTGCTTCCTATTCCAGATCGACTTTTCAGCAAACATGACGCGACTCTCGTTAGAACAAGTGACTGATTTCGTTGATTTCACGAAAGGAAAGGATCTTAAAGAGTTTTTCAAACAGGGATACTCAAGCATCTCATCTCAAAACTTCCTGTCTGATGTTCGTCTGAGTCCAGATGGACGTCACATTCATGTCATTGTGCGTCAGCCCAAGAGTGGTCTTATGACACACGACAAATATCAGCGACCTCATCTCATGCAATGCCAGAAACACAATGATTTAGTGCTGTCTGGAAATGGGCCTGTAGTGGATGTTATTTATGTTCCTCAAAGCAAACCAGAAGATGGAGCCTCTGTGCTTGGAGTTATATTTGAGAATGGAAGAGTGGAATTCTGGAAATTCCTAGAGTGCAGATCAGGCTGGAATTTACTCCAGACTGCAGATCTGTGTAACAGCCCTCGTGCTAAAGTCAGTTCTGTGTGCATTTGCCAGAATTTCATTATATGGTGTGAGGAGCGACCACCATCTGAGAACTCCAATAGTGCATGCAGCAACTTCAGGTTCTGCATCTGCAAAAAGACTGTAGAAGTTAATGAGGGAGGTGTCAATTTAGGAAACATGAAAATTGCATTGCACAATAATCCTCGATACACAACTGTCAGTTCTGGGAATTTTGTCTATCTGCTCCCAGACATGAGGGAAAACTCTTCCATTGGAATTTCAAAAGTGTTTCTTGCATGGTCTCCTGAACATGACACCTTTAGCGTGCATAGTGCCTGTAGTTGCACACTTATGAAAAGCTCAAGCAAGGAGTCTGACTTCAAGAGACTTGTTACAGACTGCATTGGCCTTTTATCTACCATAAATCCTCCTGATATCTGTGGATTCTCTCCAACTGGATGTGGAGACCTCCTTCTTCTTCTTAGCACTGGTTGGGTATGCATCATGAAGAGGGATGGCAGTCTTAGCCACATATACAAACTTCCTGATAATTGCTTAAGTGCTAGTGGGACCCAAAATAGCCTGAAGATATATAACGAAATCCTGGCACTAACAATAGGCCGGACCCTCTTCTTAATCGACACCAAATGTGGTCTGGAATTAGAAAGAATAAGTCTGAAAACAGAAGGTCTTCTCTTCATAAACACCTTGGACAGTCACTCTCCACAAATGTTGTCAGAAACCGGGCTGTTTGTGGTCACGCAAAAACCGAAGCCTTCTCCAACACTTTCTGAAGACTCGAATGCACTTTTAGTTGAGACTGTCTTTGAGGAGGCATGCAAATACTATCAGCAAAGAAGTTTAAGTAGCACGCAGCTCACGGTGGAGAAGCTCAAAAAAGGTGGGATGTTTCAAGCGCCCATATCGCTAGCTGCCATCCTTAAGGATTACCTCAGCAACCAGAAGACCAAACCTGGCGAGAAACATTCCACAGGTCAAGAAAGACTCATGAGCTCACTCGAATCAGAGCTTAGGAGTCTCGTTTCGTTGGAGGACGTCAAAACGTCAATGGTGAATGCTTCAGAGAAAGATCTAGAGAACTATTGTGAAAGCTTGGTGCAGCAGGAGATCTGCCGGCTGCTTAGCGGTGAGATAGAGAGGGAGAATCTTCAGTATCTAAACAGCATCTTCAATCTCTTTCCCACTTACTCCTGGCATGCCATGCAAGCGGTTCTGCATCTGAGGTGCAACGGTGAGGGTTTGTTGTCGTCTAAAGCTCCTGCTGAGTTATGGAAAATCATCCTCAGCCCTGTGCAACCCACAGCAAACTTTGCTCACTGCAACGGTCAGCAGAAACACACTACGGTGCCTGTTTTTGAGCTCTTGTGCCAATCCATCTTCAAATTCCAGCCCAGCTGGCTCCCCAGGTTTCTCGAACTGGCACAACAACAATCCGGTGGGTCCTCTAAGTCTTCGTGGGGTTACAGCATGAAGGAGAGCTCTGAGAGCCTGCCGCTCTATAAACGGGCTTTGACTGTGCTCCCTTGCAAAAGGACCTACCAACACCTGGAAGTGGAGCTGCTTTTGTGCAGCGAGCGGCCTAAAGCTATAATGCAAGCGTTGCGGATTCTCATCAAGCAAAGCCAGTGGGAACGGGTTGCGCAAGTAGCCGAAAGGTTCTGTCGACAGAGCCCGCTTCTGAACAAAGAGATTTTCATTGCTCTGCTGTGCGAAGTGTCCCAGCATAGAGACTTGGACCCCTTTTTGGACCTGCTATGGACTCTTTGTCCAGAGGACATGACTGTGACAAGCATACTTAATATTGTATTGACAAACCTGCCTGATTCAACGCAGAACTCTGGTCCTTTCGAGGCTCACGGCAGCCAGGTCACCATCGGGCTTTTGAAACCACTGCTCAGAAAAGTTCTCCAAAGGGAGACCAAACCGAACCAAAGGTACGCAGATATCCTTCAGTCACCCACAGTTCCTCCACTCACTCCTCCACGTCAACCGAAGGGACTGTTCAGAGATGCTGAGCAGCAGGAAACCAAGCAGAGGACTTCCTCTGGATCTCAAGTGACATCTCAAGCCAAGCTGCTCTGACTTTCCCAGTCTCAAATCATGTCTGACCCTTCCCATAGACTGTTATTAAAATTGTCTTAGAGGTACAGGTAAACCCAAAATGAAATTCTATCATCATCTGCTCATGTTTATGTATCTCCAAACCTGCATGACTTTCTTCTTTGGAGGACTTAAAAATAGATTCTAATAAACAATTTAACAGATTTTATCTATACAATAAAAAACAATTTCATTGAAAACAATCTTTGAACCCCATTGACTTTCAAGGTATTGCCTGTATTTTGTGTTCTACAAAACAAAGTAAGCCATACAGGTTTGGAACAACATGAGGGTGAATAAATAATTACACATTTTCATTTTGGCATAACATGTTCTAAACATCATTACAGAGCTTCGGATCGAACAATATTCCATTTACTATTAAGATTGTAAAGTAATAACTTGCAATGCACAGATGTTCAACTACTGCTTAATTATTCCTAATATAGAACGTAATATATGTTGTTTTTATGTTAACTAGGTTTGCTGCATTTCATCTAATGTGTTTTTGGTGTCTTTTAAACTGTTTTCTATTTCTTAATTTTCAGTTGTCTTTTTTATAGCCACCTTATAAAGGCATGTTGTTATCAAGATCCTAATGCAAGGTCAGAGATGACTACACATTCTCCACATTTCATGCTCTCATTTATTGTATAAACTCTTAGAATAACAATGTGTTTTTTTTCTGTTGACACTACAGTTTTGTCACCATATGCTGGTGTAATTTTTATTTTAAGAAAATCTTGTGGAAAATGTTTGCTAAGGACTGTGTTAGTCATTAAAAGAAATGTACAGTATTATAAAATATAATGTGCGTACTGATGCATTGGACATTTTAGATTTGGTCATTTCATGTTTTCATGCCTTATATATTTCTTGAATTGCTCTTGTGTTTATTGCTATCACAGGGATTATAACACTGATAAAAGCAATTAAATATGACTTGTGTATTGCTGCCACTCCTTTTCAAGTCTCTTTCTGAGCTGAAGTGTCACAGCCGTCATTAATGATTTCTGGTTTTGTGGTCAGAGAGGGGAATTCTGATGTGTTTCCAAAGCAAAGCTTCATAAACTCACTCGGTCTGTACAGCTCCACCCTCTGCATTCCTACTGAGCTCAGCAGCAGCATTCACAGCACTGCTTTAAATTCAATTCAACTCAATTCTATTATAGAGTGACCAGCTTCAAACTCAATCACATTGGACAGGCTCGTGTTGCCCTGAATTGACTCGTCATAGCTAATTGTATTTGGAGAACTGGAACACTTCTGTTTTCTCTGTGATGCAAGTGTTTACTAAGTATTGGTTCGACTGAGTATTCTGCAAAATGTATTTGAAATTTTATATTTTGATCTAAAGTTAATAACTAAGACACAAAAAAAAGTTATACATTTAAAAACAATTGGTAAAAATGTCTGAAATATCTCTTGCATGCTACTGTTAGAGAAATCTTTGCCACATTCGGTCCGCTGAGGAAAAAAGTGAATTGTTTAACACTCATACTGGCCTGTTTGAGTAACTGCGGTTTCTAGAGACATGGGACAAAACATTCAGTAAAAAGAAAAAAAAAATTCCAGTTTGATTATTAAGATGATTGCAAGAATGGGTTTACACAAATGTAAATCTACATTTTTTTTCTTGCTTGCAACACTACAAAAACAAAATGCCTATGATGCAAATAAAATAATTTTGTCAAAACCAAAATATTTTTTGTCAATGGTGCTGAAAATTAAATGGAGCTTAATTTTTTTATATATATATATTAGGGCTGCCAAACGATTAATCACATGCAAAAATGTTTTTGCGTAATATGTGTGTTCTGTGTATATCCAATTATATATTCGCGCGCACACACAAAAAGTATATATTTTGTGTATACTATAAATTAATATATTAACAATAAAATAAAATTATTTAAAAAAAATTTTTTAAAATATGCATCTGTATTTATATATACATAATAAATATAAACAGTATATATACATTTATTATGTAAACGGAAACTTTTATTTTGGATGTGATTGTGATTAACCATTTGACAGCACTAATTTATGTGTGTGTGTGTGTGTGTGTGTGTGTGTATCAAAAGAACAGATAAATACATATTTTCTAACATTCTAAATGTCTTTCTTTTCTATCACATTTGATCAATTTAATTTTAATTACTTTTGAATGGTAGTGTAGTGCACATATAACATGAATGTGTATAAGTCTTAGATTTTTATGATTTCAAGACCAGTTGCGTGGTTTTCCAGTTATGCCCTTGTTGCGTATGTCTATTAAGTATCTCTTGTATTTACTAATCTGAATGCTAAGCGTCAGCTCTAATATCGAGAAATGGACTATATACTTTTTTTGTAATTAACATTTTTCCTGCTATATGATCTCAGTATTTTTTTGAAAAAGTCTCTCTCTCTCTCTCTCTAAGCAGCACAGATATGTGTGGAATGTGTGCGCCACTGCTCTAGTGCTTCATCCTGATTGGCACACTGTTGTAAAGGCAGGAGTCACAGGGTGCAGGGTTACTGGGGGAGGGTTCTCGATGGGTCAGTTTTCTCTGGACAGACTTGGCAAGCAATTCTTTACACCAAACAAACAGGTTCAGCATGGTAGTGTCAGCACCTTTTATTATGATTGTAATTAATACATGACATAAGATAGAAATGTTTAACAGGCCTCAGAGCACAACACTTCAAAAAGAGGCCACTTCTTGCTGGTTTATACAATCACAGTCTCCACAGTAACTCATGAGCTAAATTCATTATTAGGACAATCTAATAGAAAGGTTGTTTTATATAAAATATATGCCAGCAGTATATCTATAACAGCATACCCATATTTCTTATTGAAAAATGGCATAAATAAATTTCAATGCCTACAGGACCACGTAAAGTGCGTTCTAAAGCTTTAACTCCCATTAATGCCTTACAATACAAAAACATATTACAGTTGTAACAGTAAAGTTGTGCTTTTCATTTAAATATCAAGAGCTAAAATAATTTGATCCAAAGTGAATTTATGATAATCTACTGCACTAAAAACAAAGAAAGGGGTACAAAGAAGCTAAACATTGTCTATACTTGTCAATTAATTGATCTGTGGGTCAATTTTTATAACTTAACAGTCATTTTTATTTATGTGCTTATGTAAAATGTGGTTGTTTGCCATTTCCCAATAATTCAGGTTTGAGGTGGGCCTTTGGGAAAGGATTCATCATGAAGTTATTGTTCCTTTAAAGAGAGAAATCAGAAGTAAACCATTTGAATTGATTCATGACAGCAGGTAAACAGTAGACTTTTTCATGATATGCTTCCACATTTAAAAAACCAATAAGATTATTTACTCATAAGCATCTGAATACTTCATCCTGCGGTAGTACTTGGCCAGTTTAACTGAGAAAATGATGCTGGGGATCAGGAACATCATACACCAGCCCAAACTCAACCAAAAGGCATTCTGCAGAACAGACAGGATGTTATGTTTTATTAGATGGCAACCATGTGCACTTACAAATCTCTCAGCGCTGTAATATGGAAAAAGAAGCAGCTAGAGCTGAGGATGGATTCTTACCAAAGATTCTACCAAGTGTTTACAGACGAGCTCCTCTGATCTGTCTACTGCTGCAGCTGCAGGCCCACAACGACCCACCTTCTCTGTGATCTGACACACAGTGCAACACCATAGTATTAATAATTCACCAATAACATAGTCGGCACCTTGAATACAAATAAAGACATAAACAATACCGTTTGATTTGCCCAGTAAAGAAATGTCTGAAAGATTTTTATCTGACAGTCTACGAATGCCCTGCTTTCCTGCAGAAGAGAAGCATACAGTTACTATAAAATGCACAGTAGATTTTTTTTTCATCACTGCAATACAGTAATCATCCTGACAGATAATTTCTCTAAATATAGCTTTGATTTTGCAACACTCACAGTTTGCACTATTTTTGATATGTTGTAGTTCAGGACGTCCTGAGCATAGCCAACTTCTTTGAAAACATTTTCCATAGCTGCCTATAAAACGAATAAAGAGAAGAAATTTGAAGATACTGTTAGTGCATTTTTAATTAGGGCCATAAAGAATAAAGATGATTCTTTTTTTTATTATTTAAACCATTTTAATTTACTTTAAAACTTAATTTATCCCTGTGATGGCAAAGCTGAATTTTCAGCATCAATACTCCAGACTTTCAATGTCACATGATCCTTCAGAAATCATTCTAATATGGTGATTTGCTGCTTAAGTAAAATGTTATTATTATTATTTTTAAACATTTGTACTGCTCAATCATTTTATGGAAACCTTTTCAAGATTCTTTTATGAACAGAAAGCTCAAAAGAACAGCATTTATTTGAAACAGAAATTGTGGTATCGATATAAAAGTCTTTCCTGTCACTTTTGATCAGTTTCATGCATCCTGGCTGAACAGTACTCTACACTAGTGAATTTTGAAACAATGACAATATTTCAAATGCTCCCTGATACAACCTGCAATAACTGCAAGTAGCAAACCATCATAATTCATGGGGTCTATAATTCAATTCTTTAAAAAATGATATACTGTAGTTTAGGCTATAGTATTATACATACGGATACTCTCATGCACTTATGATGGCTAGTGTTTACTTACAGTGATTTGTGATGCTTCTTCACTGAGATTCTTAACAGTGCTGTTCAGCTCCTTCTGCAAAGAGGAAAAGGATGTAGATCCAAAACTAGTAAACCAAACTCATACAAACTATTCAAGAACACTTTGTGTTTAATATTTATTCATTCCTAATTATAATGTCATGTTCAGTTGAAATGTAAATTCTGAGTACTGTCTTTTGTGTTGTGTCAACACACCAGCAAAGGCATAATGTTAGACATGACGTCAGTCTGGATGTCACGCAGATCTTTTGCTTCCCCGTGCAGTTCATCTTTTTTAGCTTGGTTACTCTGAAAGACACAAATAAGTGTACGTGATCCATCTCGGTCATTCAATGAGCAGGGGGTGTTAACAAGACAAGTAAACAAAGTAACTTTCACCTGTTTGCCAGCCAAGACATCCAGACTTTCTGCTACTGAGCTCAGATCATTCCCTGACAAGTCATTAATCTGAAATAAAAATGTTTTTCTAGATTTTGAAATATATTCATATAAATATATTCTCAATAATTACTTCCTCATATTTTGGCCATATATATATATATATATATATATATATATATATATATATATATATATAAATATATATATATATATATATATATATATATATATATATATATATATATATATATATATATATATATATATATATATATATATATATATATGCATATATTGTGTATATATAACACAAAACGTGGGCACAGGTATATTTATATATATATATATATATATATATATATATATATATATATATATATATATATATATATATATATATTTATATATTTATTCCGTTTTCAGATGATGTATAAATGTGAATTTCAAAAAATGACCCTTATGACTGGTTTTGTGGTCCTGGATCACATATATGTGTAATGCTATGATCACTATTTATTTATTTTTTTACCATATGAATAATGCTCATGTGTACCCGTTAATAAATTATACTTCATTTGATTTCACAAACAGAATGTGCTTATGTCTTTTTGAGAAAGAAGTATATGGTGTACCTGATGTATAATGTTGCTGAAGTTCATACTGCTGGTCCTGCTGGAGAAGTTGTTTAGCTGGGACTTTACCTCTGGACTGAGGATGGTGATGTTTGCTATGTTGATTTGTAACCCATTAAAGGTCTGATCAATCTCATTAGTGTACTGTTGAGAGAATCGGCCATTAGTGTCCAATAAGTGATGCATCAATCATAAGAAAGTAAAGAACGAGTTATAATATCTCACCTGTGAAACATCTAATTTACTATTTAGATCGAAGATCTCATTCAGATGAAATGTGGTCCACAACGGCATATTCTTCTGACAGTCACTAGAAATTATGAAATGTGAATTTACTGATTTATATTGGATGTAAATAATGTAAATATGATAGCCATCCATCATGCTGTCCTGCGTGTGACATACCTGTACACATTTATAATATTCAGGTTTGTTTTCAAATTCAGGACCGTGGACAGGTTCAGATCTGGAATCAGCCCTGGAGTGTCAATAAGCTATGAAACACAATATGATAATTAAATATACGGATAATGCTTGATGCAAACACTTACATTTACTGAAAACTAGTCAAGGTCATACGATCAAACACAATGAGTCAGTGTTGCTGGAAATACCTGGATGAGTTCCTTGGTTTGCCATGGTTTACAGATCAGGGTATAGGTATTTCCTCCCACTATGAAAAGTATCAACACTACTAACATGAAGATCCAGGAGACCAGGAAGCTGAAACCTACTCCTCTAAAATGGCACAAGAGGAAGTAATTACTGCACGTACAGTTTTACAACACTGTTACACAAGCACAAATCAAAAGGGGAATTTATACTCACGCCATGAAAAATATTCCTCCACAGTTAGATGTGCCAGAACGTTCAGAGGGATTGTCTTTAGGATTTAGTCCAGCTACACCCAGCAGCAGACCCAGAAAGTTACAGATCACCACCAGCAAAATCACACAGCTCAGGACCAATCCAACAGCCCGACTATTACAAAAAAAAGATTATTTGAGATTGTTATAAAAATACATTGTATTTGAACACAGAGAATCACGGTTAATTAGAACAAGATGTGTTTAAGTACCTGATTTGACTTGATCTCTCTATGTAAGGGGAATTATCGTTGATCAATGTCCGCACGTCCGTTAGTAATGCTGAGATATTGTTCAAAGCATCAAGATGAAGGTCTTTGGTCACACCTGAGATCTTGGTTTTTATTCTTTCAAGCTGCAATAGAGCCACTGTAAAAGACACAAGGCACACCATCACTTAACAACTAGACTGATCAGTAACTTCAAGTACATCACACTACTTAACCCTTAAGTGAACAAACATTTGAGAATTATGATTGTTCGATCAAACGATTCCCCAGAAAGAAGACTCATTAAGGGCACTTAACAACACAAACTTACCCTGCACACTTAGTCTGGACTCATTATTCACCTTTGCTGGAATGCTGTCAAAAAAGTCTCTCCCCTGGGATTCAAACATGTACAATGAACATCATCCATTCGCAATGATTAAATATATATGTAGGACACAGAAGTTATGAATGTTTTCTTTTTCTGAATTTTTCTGAATTAACTTTTTACCCAGCAAAGATTACATGTATAATTACACAAAAATGTATAGTCTTACCAAAAATAATAAAACAAATAAAAGTTAAGATATTAAGCAACACTGTTTTCAAAATTGATAATAATAAGAACACCAAACACCAAATCAATGGTAGTTTATAGAGAGAGGGGGAGGGGAGAGGGAGGGAGAGAGAGAGAGAGAGAGAGAGAGAGAGAGAGAATAAACTGAAGTGAAATTCTATAGCTGTGAAAGAGGGCACTAACCTTATTTGCCTGTCCAATGACATCAGCATTTATAGCCTTGTCTACAGAAGATCTCAGGTCGTCTTGATCAGGAAACTACCAAATTGTGAGACAGATAAAGCACATACAAAGGTTTTTTTTTTCATTATAAACTATATTTTAAGCCTAAAAACATTATTATTATTATTTTGTAAGTCTCCTTTTGCTTTCATGAGAGCAGCACTCTAGAATGAACTCCACACATTGAAGTCACTAGACAAAATGAGTAGTTTTCATACAGTCATGTGAACTAAGCCCCATTATTAAACTACTTAGGACTGTATTCTGGATGTGTGTGATTTGTAATATACTTTTCAAAAATACTATTCATCTTATATGGGCTTATAATGAGGGAAAAAAATACTTATTTCACCTTTAATATTTATTATAAATATTTTATATGATTATAATTATTTACAAATTATTAATAAACCTATATTTTCAGTGTCCTATCAGACGCCATTGTACTGTATGGTTGAAGCAGAGCACCATATTTAACACTAGAGGGCAGTACTAGCTGTGATTAAACACTACATGCTGGTATCTACATAAACAATGACAGTGACACATTCTTAGTTTTCTCTACAACAGCCTGTATTTATGAAAATGTTTTCCAACCAGGTAAGAGTTAGGTTTCCAAGAGAAAATGCTTTCAAGCATTGACATGTTAACGATAACTTCTTGTGTTACTCCTTACTGTTTGCGCCCTTGTTACCGTCTCAAAGCTTTCCTTCAGTGACAGGGTTTGAGCCTTTGTGTGCACAGGTAACTGGTAATACAACCTGGCCCTCTGTACTTCTAGAGGAATGCTGTGTAATAGTCATGTAATCTAAGCCAAAACATTGTTTTGTGGGTCTTATATGTTTCCTCCAGAAGATTGATGCAGAATTCGTTCTGCTCCAATCACTAACCTGAGACAACCACAACCACAAATCGTCTAGATCTTAAAAGAAAGGGCGAATGATTGTATAATGATCCACCCACATTTTTGCAGGTATTTGCAGGTATCTTAATGCTCAACCTGAAACTACCGCAAAGCCTAAAGTGGAATCAGGATATAATCAGGACTCCACATGCACCGCTGAACAGCCATAACACAATTCCCCACTGAGCTGTTCACTGGTTTATCCCCAGGACAGCTAGGGTTTAGCTTACGTCAAGGCTTCCTTCCAGTGATAGTTTGTTCAGTTCTGGTAGCTGGGAAGTGCAGTTTACACAGTCTGGCATATGCAAAGTGTTGTCAATCCGCTGTCTCACAGCAGATAAATTAGCTTTCAGCACATCCAGCTTTGGTTTCAACAGCTCCAAGGTTTTATTAAGCTTCAGCAGTTCATTGCTGGTGCTGTTTATCACTGTAACACACATAAAGAACAAAATGGATTTAAAATCAATGGATTCATTAATGCTGCAAAGGTGAGTCGACAAGCAAAGGTTTGATCACAGAGCAAGTTTCCCAAATAAAGGGGCTGCTTTTTCACTTGATGGGTAAATGCATACGTACCGTGGGCTATTTCAGTAATGGAATTGAACGCTGGGTCGAGGGGACCTTTAAGACCATTTTGGATTAATTTACCAAGCAAAGGCCCTGTTTCTATTAGACAAACATGCAGGAATTCAGTGTGAGATTAAAAAGAAAAACAAATGGATCAAAAAAGAAATAACATTTATATTGTGACTACAATTTAAGATAACTATAATACATGATACAGAAAGGAAAATGTATTTCCCTCATGCATTTCAAATTTGAGTGCAATCTTGTCACTTTTAATGGTTCTGCCGTTCATTTGTGCCATTCATTTGTGATCCTTGTCTTAAAAGATACAAAGCAGACGTACCATTGACATTGCTTTTGACGGCATCCACAGTCGCATAGCTCTCATTCTTAATTTGATCGATTTGCTGTTGAGGAATAAAAAGTTGTTTCAATTTTCTCTTATGTATCAGCTATATTCAGTTTAATTCAGTATTGTTATAATTTGATTCCATTTCAGCTGTTGATATAAATCAACCTTGCATAGAGTTTAAACATAAGACTCCAAAAGATTTCTATTTTAAATAAATTATGTTCTTTAAATATTTCTATTTATGAAAATTATTTAAATAATATTTTTACTATTCATTTTAAATTTAATTAAAAATTTATTAAGAATCTTGAAATAAATCACGGCTTTCCCAGAAATATTAAGCAGCACAACTGTTTTTAACACTGATAATAATTAGAAATGTTTCTCAAGACTGGAAAAATCCAGCATTGTATCACAGGAAAAAATTACATTTTAAAATAATATAGTAAATAGTTATTTTACATTGCAATATTTCAAAATCATTGTTTTTGCTGTCTTTTCAGAGCAAAAAAAATAAATAAATAAATAAATAAATCTCACTTAATCTCTCTATATGGTATACCTTAGGAATAGTGTCAAGATAGTTTTTGACATTCTCCAAGACTTCAGTGAGTTCTGTGGGGCTGCGCATAACAGTCTCTGAAGTGATTGTACTGCTCAGGAACATGCAAACATTCCCTGCCCTGCATAGCAATTGATACTAATTAAGCTAAATATAAAATGTCAAAAATATCATTACAGTAACATTATACTCCAACCAGTGCTCACAGAATTAGTACAGTGATGAGAAAAGTGGCCAAGTAAAAGCTTCTTCGCTTGCAGTGGATGTTCGATGATTGCTTCTGCTCCATGCGGCCCCCGCAGTTACCACAGCAACGACAGCAGGCAAAGATTAGGCCAATTAGAGGCATCAGGACAATGTAGAGGATCCCAATGGCCACGCAGACCAGGAAACCTATCTCATATAGCAAAACCTGGTCAAAAGTGAAAGAAGATAAGACAGGTTGGTTGCTGTGTGTATAGCTAAATTAAGCAGTAAAGATGAGGTAGGTTTAAAAAAAACACTCTTGATGACATTATATGTGTACTTATGCGGGTCAATATATGTTCAGCTCAACTGTGTATCCAAAACATGTCTGACGCTGTGTAATCAGATCAGCCAGTCGAAACTGGCAAATGAATCCGTGTTTATACAACAAAATATTGGTGTTGGCATGATTCAAAAACCCCTGAGAAACTTGTCCTAGAACACACACTTCAATTTATATATGTCTGCATTCAAATAAGTACATTCTTCTTTTTGTGTGTGTGTGTGTGGGTGTGTCTTTAACACACACAAAAAACAGTAACCTACATAAGATAACAAAATACACATATTTACGTACACACACAAAGAAAACCCTGGACTGCCTCAAATAACAGATATATACAACATAGTATTCGCAATTGTATTATAAATTAAATACTTCAGAAAAAAAAAAATATATATATTATCTGTATATATATATATTTCTTTATATATATATATATATATAAAACTATGAACAAGGTGTCATTGCTTATCAGAGCATTCATTTACATGCAGGTGTGACATACCTCTTTAACCCTCTCCATGCTGTAATCGTTATCTTTTATCATTCTAATCAGCAGATCTACAGGAAAAAGACATACCAAGAAGACATTATACATATTCTTTTTAATATTCATTTACACAACATAAAATAACATTATAACCAGTATCACATCATTCTGCTAGTTCTAAAAAAAGTAAACAGGTAAACGGCGATGAAGTGGCCAAACAGCTATTGATGACAGCAAGTAGGTATTACAGCAAAATAAAATTCTAAGTAGAAAGGTAGACTATACACAATACTCTATTGATGGGTAATGTTGTCATTGTAACCTGAACAATTTCATGTGGTTTCCATGGAATAATATTTCTGTAAAGTAATGCTTCATTCTATTGTTAGATCAAATAAGTATTGTCTGCAGGAAGAGATGTATAAACATAATAGTTCATTGTTAGGTACAATAATTACTCACTGTTAACATTTTATGAACAGCTTTGAACTTTATGAGCTCATGTGATATGGGAAGTAATTGTCATACAATGAATTCGCAGGTGATAATTAACTTAAAAATGTGCTTTTCCATTTGTGATGCAGACTGCAACCATACAGACTGTTTGATTAGTAGGACAATAAACATATTTTTGTGGTAAACAAAGCTCTTGGAAAGGGGAGGGGAGATGATTCAAATCTCATCGACATTTGCATAGTTATTTGCGCAGTGGTTTTGCTTCTGACGATTAACTGAGTATATTTATCCCAACTGAATAAGCACCATGTGCACAACAATCCCAGCCTAATAACATCCTCTAATGAGTCTAATACAGCCATTACTGTCTCAGATCAAGTTAGACCCTTACGAAAGGAAAATATATTTATCAAAATATTTCTTAAAATGTATTGTGATATATTGTAATACATTATTTTCCCTTTTTATTTTCTAATAAATTATATATTTGAATACATTGAATAATATATTGATGATACATATATTATATAATATATTGCAAAATATACAAATGATTGCCGCTTTCAATATATTGCAATATATTGGAAAAAAATAAATATTATATCCCATATATAAGAATATATGCCTTATATAATACATGATGTTTTCCAATATACTGCAATATATTTTTGTTTTATAAGGGGAGTCATCTGTACCATATAACATGTTGTTTTTGCGTAGATAAAACCATTTGTAATCAAACTGCTTATGGCAAAATACTTAATAGTAAAAGAACATGTTTGTACTGAATAGACCCTTGTCAAACACAGAAATCTACATCACAATAACTCACCTTTAGGGAATGCTTTGGGCTGGACAGATCCCAGGAATGAATGTACAATTGGAGACATAAAGGCACTGTTGAAGGTCAGCTTGGTTGGTTTTTCATATGAAGTTTGTAGCTCTGTTCTGTTGATCTCGATAGGACAGGACGCTTGTCCGCTTACAAATGTCCAGAGAAACAGCGGCAAAATGCCACAACAAAAAACTCCTTTCATTCTGGACCTCATGTTCATCAGTCAGTGGGTTTTTAGGTCATGTCTCGATTCTTATGAGCATCAAACGTCACCTATGGCATGATAAATGTCAATAATTAGTCGGATCTTCTTTAGAGCATACAGTCACCGTAAGACTTTAATTACAGCAATTATTGAGCTCATTAGAGAAAGAGGAACTTTACGTCCTAAAACGCACCTTTCTGAATAAAATATAAAAACAGGAACACAGTCAGGAATATAAACGCTCAGAAAGCTACAAAAAGTAATTTTAGATAAATAAAATCATCTTGCAGTTCTATTGTACAATTTCTTACCTATTAACACAGACTGAAGCAATACTCGATCTTTTTGACAGTGCGTCAGACCAAATTAAATCAACAGGTTGGAATGACATTAAACATATCTGCGTTATGCAGATACTGTACTGAACTGTTTACCTAAAACAGTAACCTGAGAACTAAGTACGAAAAGGAGAAACTAGAAAGACAGCACTTTTACCGCTAAGGGCAAAGTCATAAACAACACCACAATAGTAGCTACCTGTTGAACATTTAAAGTCCTTCAGCTATTGTTGAGCATGTTCCTCTTAGTTCAGTTCAAATGAGTCTAAAATCCGCTCATAGATGTCAACACTGAAGTTTAGCTGCACTGAGTGAAGCAATGAAAGAGTGAATTGGCTGTTAAAGAATGAAAGACTGGGACAAACTGAAATGGGAGGGAGAGAAAGAGGGAGGCTCTAAGTTTATAAAGACTGGTCAGTTTTCAGAAAGGAATCTATTTAAAACTGAGGGTGACCACATATTTTTTATTGCTGTTGTTTCTAAAACAACCCTCTATGGACAACCTTGGCAACTGAATAGCCATTGGCTAGTAATTTTTTTTTTTTTTTTTACAGTGTGTGTGTGTGTGTGTGTGTTAAAAATTAAATGTCAGATGTATGTTGATTAATTGCATATGTTTGTTTAGAGGGGATTTTGTGAGTGGCCAAAAAAAACTACATGATTGATTTATTGTATGTGCAAAAGTGAAGCTCCAGCTGCATTGGTAAAGTCAAGTGGATAACAAATTCAAGTGAAACACATTTGGATGCTTAATTAATCAGTAAAGCCGACCAATCAAATTAGACATTCTTAGCAAAGTGGCTGGGCAACATTGATTAAAATAGAGAGGAAACCAACCACTGTAGTGCCAAAGAGTCAAACAATGCCAAGAGGAAAGGAGATATCTCGGCACGTCAGTCTGGGGAAGGCTATAAGACCATCTCCAAGAGATTCCAATCCCTCCCTAGAAGTGGATGCCCATCAAAAATATCATCAAGAAGCACCTGAAAAATAATAAATGAGGTAAAGGCCAACCCACACATCACCTGTAGAGAGTTGCAGACCTCTCTGGCAGCATCTGAGGTAAATGTGCATGTCTACAATCAGAAGATAATTAAACCGACATGACATTTATGGGAGGTTTGCTAGAAGTCTCTGCTCTCAAAATAGAACAAAGCTGCCCGGTTCAACTTTGCCAGGGAGCATTTGGACAAACCAGAAGCCTTTTGGAAGAATATTTGGACTGAAGCATACAAAATAGATTTTATTTGGTCGTAATCAAAGCCGACATGTTTGGAGAGAAGACAACAGTGAATTCCAGGAACCTCCTCCCAACACGTGACACCATATTATTCAGGGAAACCTGATTTCTTACACCTATCAACAAATTCTTGAAGAGAATCTCCTGCCATCAGTCAGAGAGCTGACGCTGGGCTGAAAATGGGTGACGTTTGGTTGTTTTCTGTTTACATAAAACATTCATCAAATAAAAAATTAATAAAATGATTGACAATGAAAGTTTTAAATAAAAAACAAATTGTCCCAAATGAAAAGACAAATTTTTTTAAAACACATTTAATTTTATATTTCATCAATTAATTAAATTATAGGCCTACATTTTTTTATAAAAAAAATTGAGAGTGACAAAAGTGGGTGCATTTAAATTATTTTGGGTTAGAACTGCATTTATCAATGTCGTAACAGATCTGAAAGTGAGTGTCACATCTTTTACTCAAAAACATTTAACGGCAGATGAATAAGGAGGACGTGTAGATGCTTAATGAAAATTAGTTGGATTTAAAACTAACAATATTGCTAAGAATTCCAAATAGTTAATTCCAATTTTCCTGCTTTAACTTATTCAAACAACACAAAAATTTGTCACGGGACATTTTAAATGATTTCCTTTTATTGTTCCTGTTAACAGTTCCATTGTAAAAGTAGGACATGCATGCTTCCTGGTGGCCTTCGATAGATTCATCACTCACAAACGACCAGGTTAGCAAACACTGTACTAACCATAAAGTACAACAAAAACACTTTCAGATCGGCATCTGTTTGCAGAGGATCTACCTGGAAATATGAAGCGTCATTAACACTCTAGTATTGACTTTTAAGAGTTGTTCACATTTCTTATCAAAAAACCCATAGTTTTTAATGCACTGTTGATATTTTAACCACATACCAGGCATGATAGCTTGTGAAAATGAGTTTTATTGGTACCATATATCAACTGTCAATGGCAGACACATGGCAAACATATATCTGTAAAACAACCAGAAACAAAGATGCTCTGAAAACAGAAGAGCACGCCAGCTTTATGGACGATTTGAGAAATAAACCAGAAACACTGTATTTCACAAGTGACATTGAAGAAAAATTAATTTCAGATTTGTATGCCTTAGAATGGTTATATTTAACCATAATTTAGTCTTCAACCGTTTTTATAAGTCAGTGGAAGCCCTGCAATGGAGTGCCCTCTGGTATTTTAAAACCTAATACAATGTAACCTCAAAGGGGCTTCTTGGAATTATTGACCTGGATAATGTTTAATTATACAAATTTGAATAAGAATTCTTAAGGATTCATTCAAGGACTAATATATCATCTTAGGTTAAGGGAAAAAAAAACAAGTGAAATAATCTACAAAGGCAACATCAAATACAGAGCAACATGTATTGTCTCAATATAATGCAATGGCAAAGACTTTAAAAAAAAATAAATACATTGTACATCGACTTAAAAACTATAATCTACCTTCTCATGTAAAAGGTAGTTGTACCTAAAATGCATCTAGAAACAATTTGAAATGAGAGGTTCAGTTTTACTTTTGACATATGAAGGGGTGAAGGGCACAGGGGTCCTAAGAAGAGTAAATAGAATTACACTTATACAGAACTTGGCTACTATCTTAAATATACAATCACAAATACACAAACAAAATGATGAAAAAACAAAAACATTATATAAACGTGTTGATTAAAGGATCTTGCTCCTTGGTCTGTAGCATCGGTTAAGAAAAAACAATAGCTGGGATACTAATTTGATGTTTTCCCTACACGTTCAAAGCAAACTAATGATCATTGTGTACGACAGGCGTTGAGCTCAGCCTGTTCTTTTCAATATAGGCTAAAAATCTCCATGAAACAATGTTTATAGCAACGGTCTTGGGACAAAATGTGCCACCGGCCGTTGTACTAACATTGTAGGATGTAGATCCTGCGAACAATGAGACTGTTACAGCTGCGATAGCTAATGTCTGACACATGCAGTTCCCAGACATACATGCTAAGATCATGTAATCTCATTTTCAAAGATGATTAAACAGAAACAAAGACAGATAGGTGGAAAGACTAAAGCAAATTAGCATCTACTTACAATAATATTGGTAACAGTAACAATACAAAATTTTTTATTTTACATTGAGATTGACAGCGTTTTCCAGTTAAAGATTATCAATTTTTTTGTTTTAATAAGAACAAAATTCATCATAATTTTTTTTAAGAAAAATAGATCCAAAATACAGTGACAAGAGTGCAAAGGATATTTAGAGTTTTTGTTTGCTTGCTTATTTTTTCACTTTAGAAATCGTTATAAAAAATAAAAAAAACAAGAAACTAAACAGAATGCAAACAAATAATAAAAATTAAAAAAATCAAATACTTTTTTTTTTGAGTCTGGTGTAATGGTCAGGCAAGCTCTCAGTGACCATTCCGGGCATAACCAAACTCAAGAACCTCGATGCTTTACACTTTATTTAGTTTTACTTAAAGAACTTTACGTAGTGGTTCTCAACTCCGGTCCTCAAGCTCCGGAACTGTACAGGTTTTTGTTCCAACCAGGTCCTACAAAACAAATAATTGAGTTTTTAAAAATGGAGCTTTGGGTTTGAGTCTGAGGTGCACACAATGGTCATATCACTAAACGGTCAGATAAAAAGAGATCCTTTCCTGTCAAGTGAGCACTACAGAAACGGCCATGCGTGTCAAAGCACAGCACGCACAGAGAGACCCGAGGTTGGAACAATAACCCACAGCCTGATCGCTAAGCTTGACCGAGACACAGAAACGGACGGCGTTGCAAAACGACTCTCAAAGAAACAAAACAATCAACAAAAACGGAATGTCTGACGGCGACAGAGGAGGAGGCCAACTGAGCAGAAGTCTAGGACCGGGTCTTGCGAGCCTTTCGCTAGCCCCTAACACTTCTACTGCGATGACTGTGAGGTGGGGTTGTCATTTTTGCTCTCCTGGCTGGAGGGAGCTTTGCTGTTCCAGGGGCTGTTGGTGCCCAGGGCGGGGGAACTGTTGAAACTGTCCTCGTCGTCGATGCCATTGGCCGCATCAAACTGTGTGTTTTCCAGCCGCGTGATGAGCCGCTCATCCTCGTCCCCGAACTCCCCTCCCATCAGAGTGGGCTCTCCCACCATCATCACATCCTGCAGGGGACAGGAAGGGGCGCAAACATTATCCCCACAACACGGGGGTGCTCCGTAGGGGGACGCGGTGGCTTTCTACACCACATCGCAACTGCAGAAGGCACTGAGGAACTACACCTCCACTATTCTGCCCACTACAAGCCCAAATCAGCACGGGAACTTAAACCAGCAGTGCTGTGTGTGAAAAGGCTATCTTCACCATGCTGAACACTAAATAGATCTGCCATGGTGGGCATCCCGGATCCTTGAGTGCTGCATGGGTTCATTCCACCTCGGGTCTCTAGTGTTGGCTGCGTCTCTGGAGCTCAAACCACCCAAAAGACTGACAAAAAGCACAAAAAACCCACAGACCTGCGGCCCTAAAGGACCAGGGACTGCCCAGCATTGGATCATGTCCACTTGTCTCTATGTTGGGCCTGTCTTCCTAATATGAGGCATAACTTGAATACAAGCGTTGGTCCACCCTCCTCCCGCTAACCCGTCTCCCATAGCTCAAAATGGACATCAAAATGAGATGCTTACAGGTACCTGGCTGGAGAGCGCAAAACTGCTGGCTGGACTTTTCTTTTTACTGTTGTTGTTGTTGTTCCCCCCTCCAGAACTCATCGTGCTGCCGCCGGACATTTTTCGTTTCCTCCGCTTGTTGGGGGCTTGTCTTGCTGGCTCAGCTGGACAAAGAGCACAGGGGAGATATCTGAGACTCGGGTGGGACACTGCTGGATGTTCGACTTTGAGATGAAAGTCGCTCGATTCTCACCTGGTGGGGCCACCATCCGCTGCCATTTCTGAAACAGACAGGTTTTGAGGCAGTCTCGTGGGCTGAGACTGTACGTCTTGTGTCTGGACATCAGCTCCTGCATGGGCTCCAGGATTACACAAAGCTGTGAGAGAGAGAGAGAGAGAGAGAAAAAAGTGTTAGTAATGTTTTTGAATTCATATCGACCGTTCTCCAGACTGATGGAAATGAACTTACTCGGAGGTAGTTCAGCGTGGAGTTAGATAAGCCACATCTAGTGATGTTTTTTGATAGCTGGTCAAGCATTTGGGGGTCTTGGGCCTGTTGAGGAACAAATTTAGTAAATCAACAACAATTGTGTGCCGACATGGTTGTTACCCATGATTTACCAAAGACAAGCACCAATTATGCTAAATACATTTACTGAAACTACAAGGTGGTTAATTTTTTGTTTACAAAAAAAAAAAAAAAATGTAAATATGAAGAAATATTTCTTAAAACGTCTTTACAATGATAAAGTAAAACAAAACAAAAAACAGCACATAGCTGAAATTATCTAGATAAACTGCAAAACGGTCTGAATTAATGGCAAAAGTGCAGTTTAAAAAAAGTCTCTTATCACCTATGCTACATAGTTAAAAACACAAACCACTTATACGGTGGATATAGTTATAAAAAAAAAATAATAAAAAAAAATGTATTCAGTGATGGTAAAGCGGAGTTTTAGCAGCCATTACTACAGTCTTTAGTGTCACATCAGATGTCATTCTAAATGCTGATTTGGTGCTCATGAAACATTATCATCAATGTTGAAAACAGATGTGCTGCTTAATATTTTTTGGAAACCATGATACCTCTTTACCAGGGTTTCTTGATGAATTGAAACAGAATTTATTTGAACCATAAATCACTTGTAGTATTATGAAAGTGTTTACGGTTACTTTTAATCAATTTAATGTGTCTTTGGTAAATAAAAAAAAACATCCTGACCCCAGACTTTTAAACCGTTATATCACTGTGTAGGGGCTCTAGAACAAATCCTTAAGATTGTCAATACTGAAAATACTGAAATCAAACTCACATGCATTGCCAGGATGCTCCTCGGCACCACCTCTCTGTGCTGTCTGATGCTGAAGTGCCACGTCTTTATACGCATCATGTCATCAAACATGAACTCGAGGTACAGTCTGCCCTCCACACACACCTGAGGAAATGAAAGGACTTCTCAGCAACATCATAAAGGTGGAGGTGGCCTACTTTAAACTCAATCGTTATGTTCTTATTGCAGAGCTTATTTAATGGAAGTACTTTGAATCCCATTTAAGATCACAACAAGAGTTAATGTATGCCTTCTCTGACACCGCATTCACTTTGGAAAGGAAATGAACGGGCAACACATGAAGGCCATTTTTAGAATTTATTTCTGATAATAAACTTTACATGAAGTGTGGTGTACAACGGTGTTCATAAAAGAAATGCTTAGTTAACGTTTTAAAACTCTGGCAATAAACACACAGGAAAAGGATACCTGTGTGAACATGGGTTTGCCGTTCTGTGTAACCATGGTGCACTGATCGCAGTCCAGGGACACAAAGTTATTGTGGAAAGACTCCTTGGGATGTTTCAGCACATAGAAGAGTTCAGTGGCCCCACCCTCAAAAATACTCCTGAAGTACCGAGGGATCAACGTCCTACCAATAGCTGGAAATAAGATAAGAATTTTGGATTCAGATACAGTGGGGAAAAGCAGGATATAAATGCATTTTCTCATTTCTCTGTCTATATTTGTTTATTCAGGGTCAAATTCAAACACAAACATTAAAAACACTGAAGTGACTTTATAAAACAGGACATTACTATATCGTTTGGGACCATCTTCCAGACAGAAAGTGATCGTCAGCATTGCATCGTCTTCGAAAAACTCTGTAGTGAACGCATCCCACCACAAATTGTCACAGTCCTGCTGAGATAGAACAAAAAACACTATTCACATGTAATCTTAATTCAAATCAACTTACATTTGCTAAACAAGCAGCAAGTAAATGCCATGGTTTTGCATGCATGCTAACAACCTACTGTTTCCATTTCAACAAATGAAGATTTCCGCTACTCCCTTTATAAATTTGTGTACCACGAATGTGATTTATTTGTAATTCTTTTTTACCTCTGTCCAATTCTGTAGTCTTTTGTTGAGCTCAAATATTCTGTAGTCTGTTTGATTCCCATACGGTGTGTGCCTCCTGTAACATGAAAAGAAATTGGAATGATTTCTAAAGTATCATGTGACATTGAAGTAATGGCTGCTGAAAATTCAGCTTTGAGTAACATACATTTTAAAAAATATAGGAAAATTTTCATTTCTATTGTAATAATAGTTCACAGTAAATGGTGAGTGTGGTAAACGACTTTAAAAAACATAAAAAGTTTTTTTTACTGACCACAAACCTTCGAACAGTAGTGGTGCACGCGTTTATGAATTGTATAACAATACATTTCCACTTTTTAGAAAATATCCAAACAATATGAGTGAATAGGCAGAATAGAGTCTGAAAAGGCTTGAGGTAGTTTACAATAATAAGCGAAACCAAAAGCTTGTACATCCACTTTGTGTTACACCCTGTTGTCTATCACCTGTAAATAAACTGCTGTAGACCAAATGTCAATAGCCAAGTAAGTTCTTACCCTATTCCAGGCTCCATGTAAGAGGGTGGATACATCGGTGTCGGACTGCAATATAAAGAGCATTATTAAGACCTTAAAATGAGCACCTTTCATATTAAATATCTAGTGTATGATCAGTTTACTTTAGTTAGATGTTAGCTAGATGCCAAACTACTACTACTTTAAAACTAGAAAATAGCCACACACACACACACATTAGGCAAAAACACAAAAGTAATCACAAGTCTCACCCCACATCTCTATCCAGCATTGCGCCTGGGTGAAACGGAGGGAAGGCACTACCGTTGGGGGGCTCCTTTGGGGAGTACAGCTTGAATGACTTGGACGAACAGCCTAGATAACAAGAGAGAGAGAGAGAGAGAACACCATTCAGACATTTAGATTTAGAGTCCATTCACAAAATATACAGACAGGTCTACAAACCCAGCCAGTAAAATCCTGATCCATTTAGTGCAGCTGTAGGTAAACAAGACATGTCTATTTTTGGCCTTACTTCTGCATAACGTCTTGTTTTTTAATATATTAGGCGGCTTGAGTTATTCATGCCTACTGTCTGACCTTGCAATTAGTTTAGTGAAATGCATGTTGATATGAGCTTTAATATTTAATATCTGTTTGAAACAATAAATATGTATTTTTCAGACTGATAGTCCCCCACACCCTGGTCAGCAAACACCATTATGTGATCACGTGACATTTCCCTGAAGCTCATGACAGCCCATCCCCCAATCCCGTAAAAGGGATTCATGTAACTCCAGCTAGCCCTGCTCTGTAATTCATTTAAACTGAAACAGCAAACCTAAAGCAACAACCCAAAAACAGGCTTGACAAAGACTAATCTAATGCAATGCACAATTCAGTCAATTACTATAATGCAACATTATCCATTAAATGCACTTTATTTCCAAATTTTGCATGACAGTCAACCAGAAAATCTGGGGAAATTATCCATGGTCATACAGATCTGCTATTCTACTCGTCTGGTGCACCCTCCTGTCAATGTGTTATCTCTGTGAATTTTAGAAATCTGCATACTTAAAATACATTCTTTTAATACCTAACGTTACTCTCTTTCCATTAGAGCTGCTTTTAATGTATCGGTGAAACTTAATGCATTAATTATTTCTCAGTAATTTTCTAATATTTGCACGGTTTGACTAAAACTCACATTAAATTTATCAGAAAAACAACGTGTGTTATAATGCAATTTACACACAAAATAATAAATAAATAAACAAAAACATTTTAATCTCAAATTAAATCTTTTCGACAATTAAAACTCATGATATTGCGAAGACCTGCATTTAATGCATATTCACACTTCTCCACAGATTAATAGCAGTCACTTCATCCTCCTTTCTCTGTTGTTGCGGAAAACATTTGTGCTAAGATACTTACTAAGGTGTAAGTTAGCCACACTACTTCATACATTTCACACAAAAAGTGCACTTAACTACTTTTAAAACACACGCCACTTAATTCAAAACACTTATCGCTGTTTTTAGCATATGATTCCTAGCAAGTCTCTATATTTGTGTACTATAGCGACCAACTTGATAGCCTAGCTTAGCCAGGCCTGGCTCGGAACACAGGCGAGGCCCGCACAGGCTGCTGCTTCTCCTAACAGCGTAAACAACATCACCATAGCGACGCAATTCAACGCATTTATTTTCACGTTTTCTCGCTTTAAAACTAAACGTTGCTGTGAATTAGCGTTAGACTGACGCTCATGCGCACCTGCAGGAATCCAAGATGGAATTCGACGCTCTGTCCCCGGTGCTCCCTGATTATAATCCCGCTCTGTCGGTCGCTGTCGTTAAAGCCAGGTGAGCTGAAACATCAGCCCGTTTCAAACCATGGTGGTGTGCAAAAAGCAGTTACAAAATGCAGCTTCGGCGCTGGTAGATGTAGACCGTGTTAAACGGGAACCGGACTCAAGGGGGTAACGAGGAAAAGTGCCCGTGCGACCCTTTGTTCCTGCTCATGAACAATAGTCCAGGCCCTTCTTTCTCTCCGTGCAACCCCCCTCAACACTCCCTGCACTGGTTGAGCATCAACCCCTCGCGGTCCCCTCCAATCAAACCCACCCCTCCCCCAGCCCTGCACCCTCATCCGGGACACACTTCACGACGAAAGCCTACGTTGTAAACGTGTCAAAAGAGAAACAAGAAAACACTTCAGAGTGGACTACAGTTAAACTTAAATAAACAAATAAGTAAATAACTAACACATGACTTCAATGAATACAGAGAGAGGGCTTTGTTTACAGCACCTACACATCTTTTGAAGACCCTGCTGCTGATTCTCTAAATTAATTTACTTAAACTTAGTTTGTAGCCCTCAAACTAACTAGTAACTTTGACTTAAAAAACTTAAATAAACATCAGGTCATAAAACAGTCTGAAACTTTGCAAGTTAAAAATTGTATGTGTGTGTGTATATATGCACTAAAAAAATAAACACTAAAAACATCAGAATTTGGTTATATTTAAATATTTTATACATTTAGAAAATATACAAGAAACATAAAACATACATCGTATAATATGCAATTGGTATATTTAAAGCTATATAAAATAATCATGTAAATCTGTATTGTATTTGTATATAAATTTCCCAGGTTAATTTAATTTATGTCACAACTTAAGACATTTTGACCAGAAAAAACTGTGATTTGGTCACAAAACATAAGTGCCAGAATTTATGAGATTTAACTGATTTGCTGCAATAAAATATTATAACCACAATTTGACTGTGAAATCACTACAGGCTTCATCTTTTCCTGCAACAGCAAATTATTGTAAAACTACAAAATAACAAGCTCATGCTGCAATGTGAGACAGTGGAAAACACCCATAAGCCCTTGTGTTTGAATAATGCTCAGACAAACAATTGGGAAACTTACAGAATGTGTAGAAAACGTGTTTTTTATCATTAATAGATGGTTAAGGTGTGTGTGTGTGTGTACCATGGTTTGGATGGTTTACAAGGACACAAATGGTATTACAACATGAAAGAGGTTTAAGGACACTGCCTATGTCCCTATAATTCAAAAGGCTTAAAAACATAAATTGTGTTTTTTTCAAAATCTAAACATGTAAAAAGTTTTCTGTATGTGGTAGGTTTAGGTGTAGGGCAATAGAAAATACAGTTTGAACAGTATAAAAACCATTGCACCTATGGAGAGTCCCCCTGTCTGTGTGTGTGCGTGTATGTGTTTAAGACACTATGGATAGTGAGAGCTAAGATCTAGACTTTATTTTATTTTTTATTTTTTTTAAGGGTTCTATGGAATATAAGATAAAGATGACTGGCTAAGCATGATCATAACTTGCAATCTACAAATGGCAATATATGTAACAGAGCGAAGGTGTTGCTTTAAGCAAAAGATCTGGGCTGGAAACTATCTAAAAGGCTGCTGGCTCAGTCGAGGAGATCCAGTTTCAACTCTAATCAAACATTCAAAATTACAGACAGGTGTTCGAGTGGTTATGGAAATAAACTTTACAGAGGATCTCCAGGAACAGCATTGAGCACCTTTGCCGCAATAGTATTGTTCCTGTAATTTGGCGCTATTGGTTGGTGAGGTCACAAAAACAAGTTCCACGGTCCTGTCTTCACAGGCAATATAAATATGCAAATTCTAACATGCTGAACTTTTGCCTTGTGATATCAGTACTTTCTCAGAAAAAAGGTCTACAGCATAAACCTAATGAAATAAAGGGTTGCACCCTTTAGGTTCTTTATCTATTTAGAACCATAGTATGCTGAAGAATCCTTTCTTTATAAAACAGTTTTTTGTTGTTGTTGTTGTTAAGAGTTCAGGGTTCTTTATTCCCAACTTTTTGTTTTTTCAAATCTGTAACCATCAAAGCACATCATTACTGATTTTCTGGAATTCAGTAACACACTTTCAACAGGTAAACAATTTCATTTTAAAATTGAAACTGGTTTCCAAACAAATATGTTATTTTCTCTTTTTAGTTTTTTTGTAAGTGTGAGCAGCTCTGCGGAGCTGAGGATATGTTTCTTATCTTCTCCACTAAGTAACAGAGACATTGAATTTATAATCCATTTTTTTTTTAATTATTACTTGGGTTTACGCACAAACATACCCAGTCACAAAAAATATATATTAAAAACATTTGGAATATTTTGTTAAAATGCATACACATTTTTTTCATTTCACTTTTTTCCTAATTATATAAAAACGGTGTCACATTTTATTAAAGGAGGAATGTTGAGTTTCATTGTAACATTTTTCAAAATATCTTCTATGTTCCACAAAAGAAAGGAAGGCATTATTACATCAACTTAATTTCTGGGTCAGCTGTCTCTTTCAGACCGATTAAAGCCTTCAAGCCAGAGACTTTACTAAAGAATCAACTGTATATTAATCTGGCTGTGGATCAAATCAACATAATACATTTCTAATAAATTCCAGTGTTGGGTTAGACTCCCTCAGATAGAACAACATCGCCCCCTAGTGTCACGAACGTTTTCTGAAGTCCCAAGGACTGTAGTACAAATTTAGCAAAGAAACTACCGGCCAACTTCACAAATACACGAGTGTTAAGGGAGACAATGAAGATTATATGAATTAGCGTGCGAAATCAGGATGACAGGTATCTCAACGTGGGTCTGATAACTTATGGATCTAATAAGCTGCTTGTTTAAATGCTACATTCATTTCAGACACGCTGAACAAGAAAACGATTATAGCTAAACTTCCATTGGGGGCTCATGCTGAATTCATTTATGAAGCTTTATGAACGTGCTTCATCTGCAGCAGTGAAGCTGTTGCTATTTTAACTCCTCTGGTTTGAATGAAGGATTGCCTCTGTGGGAAAAACTCCACCCTCCACCAACATGGCTGACAAAATCTCTCTCCCTGATGAGGCCTCTGCTTGTCTCTCAGTGCTCCAGGGGCTCTTTGTTATGCCACTGCATCATCTCTCCCAAACACAAGCACAGGAGGAGCCATGCGCCTCATGCTCACCCAGGCTGCTCACAGCTACACGGCTGGCAGAGCGCGATAATGCTCTGGCGACAGACGACATATGTGAGGGCCATACTAACTACTGTGGGGGAATGACTGCGGTACAAATCATATCTAATGTCTGTCCTCCACTCAGAGGAATGTGCAGGAGAGGAATCTCATGTGCTGTTCACAAAAGATGGACTACACTTTTTTCCTCCCCATGAAATCGGTGGAATAAATCCCCAGATCCAGATTAAGCATTTATATACCGCATGCATGAATATTTGTTTACGACTTGGAAAACCAGTAGATTTAGGGAATTTCAAATGTGTGATTGGAAATGAATGAAATGTAAAAAAATTTATAGTCAATAGAAATATTTTATATTCTGAAGGGTTTGTTTTGGTAAATATTCTTTGTGATATTGTTACTGTTATCTTGTCATCACAAACTGGAAAAGTCATGGTAAAATCATTAGTGAGAAAATATTAACTGTACATGCTAATATGTTGGTAAAATCTGGATTGTTATTTTTTTTTTTTTTTTTTTTTTTGGGTTATCAAAAATATTTCAGTAATATAACAGGAGGACATTTTTTGATTATCTTTAGATGTTTAAATATTTTATTCAATAAAACACTACATTTATTTGATTAAATACAGTAAAAACAGTAATACTGTAAAATATTAATACAATTTAAAAACTATTTTCTAGTTGAATACATTTTAAAATACAAATTATTCCGGAAATGGTTATTTCTCCAGTCAGAAATCTGGTCTTCATCTCTTATTATTATCAATGTTGAAAAGAGTAATGCTCTTTCATATTTGTGTGACATCCACTTTTAATTTTTTTTTTGATGATTAAAACATTCAAAAGAGCAGCTTTTATTTAGAAAAAATATATATTTAGTAGCATTCTAAAAGTGTTTACTGTCATGTCTGATCAACATAATGCATCCTTTGTTGAATAAAAGTAATGATTTCTTTAAAAAAATAATAATGATAATTCTTACTGACCTCAATCACTAGCAATGGACACACTTTAAAAGACTGCCACTGGTTTTCCAGAGGATGATGCTCTGATGACCCAGCAGGGATCAAACTGTCTCGCAGGCTTTTCTAAAGCTTGTGCTCTACAGGTGATTCCTTTCTTTTCATGTCAAACCACTCATTACCACCTAAAAGTCTTACACGCATTTGATTGCCAGAGACGTATGCAAAGCGTGAACCCACTGGTGGATTAAATTGACTGGCTTTTTTTTGTTGTTGCAAGCATCTCTTTAAGCCGTTAAATCACTCGGAAACACGCTTTGCGCTGCTGTGAGAGGAAATAAGATGAGGGCTCTGAAATGCCCACGCTTAACAAATATCCTGTGAATATTCTGCCTCCTGATGCACTGCAGTGGTAACTTAGTGGTTAAAGATGTGGCAAAGCACTTAACCTCAAGTCACTCCACGGGGACTGAACCTGTAATGAATATACTGTAAGTCACTTTGGATATGGAAGTGTCTGATGAATGACTAATAAGCAACTGTGGTGTTTGTTGACTTTGTTGGCAAACACTCTGTGCCATCAAACACCAGTGTCAAACCTCAAAAAGCAGCGGTAGAAATATTTGATGAGAATGCTGAGAAAAATCAATGAGCAGTAAAACATACTGAGGAAAACACATTTGCTGTCATTGGGAATAAATCAGCACGGGCACTTTAGGTGTTCCTTACATAAAACACACACACTTCAGGTATACAGAGAGAGTGTGGGGTCTGTTGCAATCATACTGTGTGTGTTTCCATTGGCAACAGCAGCCGCAGGGTCGGGTCATGAGAGTTTATTGAGGTTTCAGGGCAGGAGCCACTGAGCTGGAAATCATAGAGAAGCAAACAGCTGATCCTCGTCACTCTACAAGATACAGATGCCTTTGCTTACTTTTCATTTTATTACTGCAGTTCTACAATACACTCGGTCTTACACTTACAATTGCTAATCTATACAGTTATTCGGGTCCAACTAAAGCAGCTGCTCTTTATCATGATTGCAGAATTACACACTAACATTTTCTGAACAAAGTATTTGCCCATGCAAAGGTCTCCACCATGAAGTAAGTGTGTTGATATGCAGTTCCTAGAATGGTTTGGGTAACGTTAGATGCAAAGCAGATTATTAGCTCAAGTAAAGAGTCAACCCCTAGCAAAAAGTCACCATTATACTGGTTTCTAGATTGCTTTTTTTCTACCTTCAGAGTAAGTCTATTTCTTTAGGCAATTCTTAAAGGGATAGTACACACAAAAATGAAAATTCTGTCATTTATTACTCACCCTCATGTCGTTCCAAACCCGTAAGACCTCTGTTCATCTTTGGAACACAAATTAAGATATTGGATGGAGGTCTTACAGGTTTGGAACAACAAGAGGGTGAGTATTTAATGACAGAATTGTCATTTTTGGGTGAACTATCCCTTTAACCCAATAACTCTTACTACAAATGACTTAATTACACCAGCAGGTGGAGACAAGTGACTGTGTGTATAAGTGAGTTATTTGATCATCTATTAAATCATTTGCTCAAAAACACAATCCAATCAAGAATGAGACACCGAATTCAGAGTAGATTGATAGTATAGGTCTATTACTTTTTCTACAATATAGTGCACAAATTCAAGTGCTTTCAGGAGTCATTGATTAATTCACTCAAACGATTTGTTCAAAAACACTGATTCGTTTAGGAACAAAACTGTAATACTGTGTGTTTCTGGCTTCTTTGGCAAGTATGGCGGCATGAGAGTAGGTGCAGTAACTGGTTATATTGTGTCTAAAAGACAAGTTACTCAAAATTGTATCTTATTAACTTATATCTTAAAAAACTTTTTATTAAACTAGCAGCCTATGTAATCGCAATATCACATTTAACCTAACTTTTTTTTTTTTTTTTTTTTACTACAATGACATTTGCATTAATATTTTCAAATTCTGTGAATGTGGTTAAAATTATATACATATCACATATATGTATATGTGTCTTTAGTGTCCATTTTTTTAAATGAAAAAATAAACAAGCTGAATAAATAAGCTTTCAATTGATGTTTATTAGGATCGGACCATATTTGAAAATCTTTCATCTGAGTGTGCAAAAAAAAATCAAAATACTTAGAAAATCACCTTTGAAGTTATCCGAATGAATTCTTAGCAATGCATATTACTAATCAAAAATTAAGTTGTTATATATTTACAGTGGGAAATTTACTAAACATCTTCATCGAACATGAACTTTACTTAATATCCTTATCATTTTTGGCATAAAAGAAAAATATATAATTTTGACCCAATGTTTTTTTTTTTTTGGCTATTGCTAAAAATATAGCCTAGTGATTAAGACTGGTTCTGTGGTCTACGGACACATATTCGTTTATTTTGCAGACCACTAGCACCCTACTGTGGCCCCATGGTGCCCAGAAGGATGACAGTTTGAAAACGCATGGAAAAGTAACAGCACACCTTTCATCATCAATCCGCATTATTAAGGAATCTTTCATATCCACAGCCCAAACAGTGAGTCACATGCCAAATCTTAACACAAACAGAGGTACAAATATAAGCAATAGCAATAGTGATGCTTATCCTACCAAGCACCACTAATAAATCATCAGTCTATAAAATCATGTGTCCTTTAGTGTTCAAAAAAGCACATTGATTCTTGCTGTGGTGGAGTCGTACAGCTGGCAAATGTCAGCTCTTATCTAATATTCCCTCATCATCGCTGACACGTGACATAACGAGTTCTAACATCCCCATCTAACACTGACAAGTTGAGGGGAGCTGATTTTCTGTACAGGAAGCCATTTTGTTCTAGCTCTGTGTAATGAGACAGATCCGTGAGCCACGGGCTGGAGGGGGCGGGGGGTGTTGCACACGCACACACAAATGCACGCTAAACGCACCATGCACAGGCATTGCCAATCCAGCAGAGAGAATGTAAATCAGCACAGCTTCTCCTAACTTGACAGGCACACCCTAACCCTTTCGTCGTTGTGCAACTTGAAACAGGCTTGCTTTGTTACCGAGGTTGCTATTTTAGCTTTGCTTAAAGTCATTTCCTTTTAATCAAGGGGCCATGTGACTTTCTGCATGAGGTAACAGGACACATGCTGATACTGAGTGCTTGTGGGTGAGAGGTAGAGAGTCGAGTGGCAGAGAGCAGCTGGATGGAGCTTAGTATCATTTAAAAGCGTCGGTATGGGTTGTTATCTAGCTCAAACAAAGCTATAAAAGAGGCCATTAAAAGCATGCAATCCACGCTCAGCGATATATCCGCTGAATCCTGATGAGAAGATCACGGCGGCCCACTGTACGTGCAGCCCATAAGAGCATAGGAATGTAAACAAACCAGACTTCAAATGAAACCTGTGTCGAGGGGAGAGGCGTGCGCTGTAAAAACAGATTGCATTGTGTTTTTCTGACAGAGGTGAACATCACAAGCAGGTTTTTTGTTACGGAGCTCTTCTGCCTTTTTTGAAACGGCGCAGTGGGACCCCACACAAAAGCAAGAAAGAGCCATCTCTCATGCTCCGAGCCTCTGTTTCAGTCTAGCCCCGTCTCCTTCTTTCTTCTCTCGCCCTTTTTCCAGCCTCCCTCCTCACATAAAAAAGGAAAGCAATCAGACAGGACACATGTCTGTGGAAATTTCCATGACTACGCTTGTAAAAATGTTCCCTTGTGACTTGATTTTCAACAAATGCAACGTGCCAAATTTTGGCTTGTTTATCAATGGGGTTGGCCAGAGAGGCTTTTGTGGCTCTTGCACAGAGAAGAAACGTCTTGCCTTGTGTTTATGGCACAGAAACAATCCCCACACTGGTCCAAACTTGCCTTGATGCCATTCACCCTGTTTTTAATCTTTATCACAGTGAGGGAGAGGACAGACGTTATGTGCCTTGTAATAGTGATTGTCTTTCCATGATGCCACGGATCTTAAGAACATGAAGTTTGGTACTTGGAAACTCCTATAGACTGAACATATGGACTCGATTAAAAACATATTTAAGTGATTTAGAGACTAGAACTTGTGAGAGAAAAAGACTGGGTCAGAAACAAGGGTGCCTTGTGTCTAGTGGTGTAAATTTGTCCTCTCTGTTTAGGTGATGGCGCACACTGGGCTGCACAGCAAAGTCAACATATGCTACATCACTGCTTCCAGCATATTTGACCACACACAAACCAGCCATGCTCTTTTATTACAGGGCCAACAGGTAACATTAAAACAACAAGATTTCCAATCTTCCATCTTAGCAGCTTTATATCATCACTATGTCACTTAACACATTTATAAAATGTGTATGGCCAAACATTTCATGCCACCACTGAACAGAGGTTCCCAGTGAGGATACTTGCTGTCAGACCACCAACATGAAGCCACGTCTTTAGGAGCATCACTTTGTTTTTATGAAGCTTTTGTCCCATAGTAGAGTGTGGGGCTGGAAAAGTCCTGGGTTTGATTTGAACTGATCAAATGTATACTTTAAATACAAATATTATATAAATATAAAACAAAACATATATATATAAACAAATAAAAAAAGATTTATAAATACAAATATTTGTATAAAGATGAATGGATAAAAACATAAAATGTAAATATTTAAAAATATAAATATATTAATTCATACATAAATTAACAGATCTTAATATATAACAAATGATAACTATAGATGCATACATAATATATAAAAGTATTATATTTTTAAATATTGGTTTATGCATTAAAAATGTAAGTAAAAATACTAAAATAACTAAAATATTTATAAAAGTTAACTAATGTAAAATAAGGCTAATTTGTATGCAAAATATACAGTGGTTTATGATTGTGCAATTCCTATATAAATTAGTCAAGACATATGTTTAAGATGTCTCTATTCAACAGTCTCAGAGCAAGAACAGCTGCCAAGAAAGTGAATGCCTTTGATTTCAAATGCCTTCAACATGTGAAAAATGTTTGCAATGCAGATGAACGGACTTGTTTTTTCTTCATATTATCTCCTGCCATTGGCACAAATGACCAACCAACGCCTAAAACTGTTTTCAGAACATGATACATGAAGGAAAAACAAAGAGAATATGTTTTTCATAACCGTCAGAAGTTAAACTGCCACAGTGTCCTGCTCAATCAAAAGCCTTTACTTGTTTCTCCATGCAAAGCACTTTTAAGCTTTGAGCGATGTCTGACGTCATTTGACAAAAGCACAGCACTCCACACAACTATACACACCAGTCAGAGAGGCTAGTCAAGTCACAGCAACGTCCAGGAAGTCACTGCTCTCAGGTCACGAACAAATGCTTGCTATTACGTGCAGAAATATAAGCCACAAATTAACTTTTCTAAAACAAATGACACCCTACAGGAATGCTGATTTATTTAATGCTCCTTTCCAGTTCAAATAAACAGGCCATAGGTGCAATGCAATGCGACATATGACCTAAGTGGCCCACAGTAATGGAGCAAAAAAGATGTGAAATCTTCCAGGTATCGTGCTCTTCCTTTCATTCCCCAAAATCCCCAAAACTCCTGCCTGAAGCGGTCCATGCAGAAGAGAGGGAATTGAAGCTCTTACCTGGGCAAGCACAACCTCCAACAGACATCTTCTCACATGTTTGGCACTGCTCTTAATGAAATGGTGTTGTTCAGTCCACGCACTGTTAGCATGGGCTCCTTCTGAGAAATAGAAACAGGCAGAAAGGGGTGGGGAGTCAGCCGGAGGAGGGCACAAAAAAAATCAAAATGTAGAAACAAGAGCTCAGCGAGAAACAGGAAGTAGGAATAACACTCCTGCTCGACACTGCACCCAGGTTCATTAATATGCAAATTTCAATACTTGTGGGAGGGAGAAAATATGAGAGTGAGAGAGGCAGAGTGTGTGTGTGTGTGTGTGAGACACAGGAGAGGATCAGAGAGGGAGGGAGAGGGAAAAGCGAGAGCCAACATTGTCAAAGTGACCTGTGAGGCACATTTTAGAGCACACTGGCCATGTGATGCTGTTCTTTTTTTCTCTCTATGTATTGCCTATTTTTGCCTTGTGCTGCTAACGGAGATAAACAGCAGCAGCCAGAGCCCAGAGGCACGGAGTCATTACCGCCTAGTGGAGCTACGACACACTGCATAAACACACACATACACACACAAGCACACGTACAGCCTGCCCTCCTGATGCTCCCTGGGGTCTGCTGTACAGCTCACCCCTGCCAGAGTGAGACACACACACACACACACACACACACACACTCGATCTGCTGCATGACTGATCTGCCTTCTCCTCATACAGCCGTCCTTCTGCTCTTTCCGTTTCAGTAACCTATGCATTGCTATGCATTATTCACTCTTTGATACATTCACAAAAAAGTACTGTGGGGGAGACATGCACAATATTTTGGTACCATATCAGTTTTTAGCCAAAAAATATATTAGATATACTTTTATTTTATTTATCAGTATCAATAAATATTAGATATTCAATTATACATGCAATTGTACATCATGCTTTCATAATTTAACAAATGTTAATGTTTGTATAAAATATATCATTATATACAATTTTTTGATCGTAAATATTTACCTAGAAGTTATTAGCAAACAGCAAATACAAGTAATATTAGTATAGTAAGTATTAATATAAAATACCCTTATTTAATAACATTTAATAAATTAAATCTCAATCTTTATACTATTATATATATTATAGTATTGTGATGCCTAAATTCACTTGTAGAATTTAAAATGACTTATATTATATTGAAAAATATGTATTATTGTAATTTTTTATGTCTTTAATTTTAATATAAGCGCCTGCAAGAGTACAATCATTAGATGGAAAAACAATTGTAAGTACAATATCTGTGGTTTATTCATAGTGACAAAAATTATATATATATATATATATTTTTTTTTTTTTTGTGTATGTCGGTAATCATACTAAATGTGATTCAGTTTTACTGACAATATCAACAAAATCAATCGTTTATTATATAATTATTATCTACCTGGTACATCAGGTTATCTTGGCATTTCCCATTATACATGGTTACTTTTTTTTGTACAATAACTGTGATTTATTCATAATGACAAGATAATGTTACTGTTTATGCTTACAATATTCATATAGCTTGGTATTTGCATGGTACTTTTAAGAATACTATGTTCAGAAACACAGTAATTTATTTTAGTACAGTAATCATTCTTAATGATTTTGCTACCATATTCATATAGCATATCTAAACGGTACACTGAAGTATTTTTAAGAATACCATCGTATTTCCATGCAGCCTGTCCAAAAACATAGAAATACCTTGTTCTATAAACATGGCAACTGCCATTTATTTGTACAGACAAGAAAATGGTTCAGTTAATGGCTACAGACAGTTTAGATTAAAAATGCAACACGTACCTGGAGCACTGGGACATTGGAGAAACAGCCTCTTTAGAGTGTGCTAAGGGGTCTAATTTCTTCAAGGAATCAGTATCTAAAACTGGCTGACCACTTACACCAGACAATACACCGTAGAAGTTATTCACTTTGCAAGTATAAAAAGCTCAGCATTCGTCTTTGTCTAAGTGCACATTCAAATCTTCAGCCCTCCCTGTTTTAAAGACTCATTGGCTTTCTCGTAGTCCCAAAGGACAGACAGAAGTCCCTGTCCGCATGGCACCCGCTCCGTGTCAGTCCCGCGATCGATCGACGCCTCCCTCGCTTACCCCTCTCAAAGCCTCTCCCTCCAGTGGGCTGTGCTTCTAACTACTGAATTTCACACACCACTGGTCCTTCACGTCCCCTGTCAAAGCTGCCTGACAACTCCAGAGAGGGGGGAGTGAGAGAGCACTCAGCAACCTCTTGATTTCCCAGACTCTCATCTGGTGTATCTAGGGAACAGGACACTGCTTTCTTCGCACCGCTGTTATTACATGTCACCTGTCACTCAAAATCAATATACTGATGACACGGAGACAACACTCTCAATCCCACGCATGCACTAAAGACCCGCCAGTTGGATGTAAAATCATTTACTTACTCCTAAAATGCCTTTAATGAACTCAACTGATTTACTTTCTCCAGCCGAGAGGAGCTGCAGTCCAAAACACAGCGAGCAAAGAACAAAGAGAGCCACTTCACTGAGAATAATTTCACACTGAAGGATTTTCTTTGCGCTGCTGTAGGAAATGGCTTTTTGTTTTCAGAGCCACAGATTGGCTTTGAAGCCCTGAGCCTCGGGAGATGCTCTTCACCACAGACTGCACAATCAGGTCCCGCTCTCCCTCCCTCTCCTTCGTCCTCAGTCACACACTCTCACACTCCGACTCTGCTGAAAACAAAGATGATCCCTCCTCTGTCTTTCCTCTGACACCACCATTATGGTAGCTTAGATGTTTACCTGTGTGCGCTGACACTCACTGACCTTCCCTCGCAGTTACGCTGGTGTTCCTGGTCGCACTGTTGAGAAACAGAGAGGAAGGATGTACAATCAACTCTTGGTCCAATTAAGTGCATGAAAACAACACCAAATGCAGCCAGTTTATTACACTAAAACAGCTTGAGTTCAATAAAAGCCAATGAATCTAATCAAGTTCCACGTTGTTTGCCTCACCACATTTTTACCTTTTCAGAGTCTGTGCTGTTTGTGGTAGTCAAAGCTTGGTGTATTGATGATCTGGAGCTGGGTCAATTAGCCCTCAAAAGCATGGACAGAGAAAGAGAGAGAGAGAGAGAGAGAGAGAACGCAGAGGAGAGCAAAAGGAGGGGGCGGGAGAGAGCGCACGGATCCACTGGAATAAATATGACGCAGAGCCAGAGCAACTTCTCCAGCCCGCTGTACCCAGCGAGGGCACTGTCACCATGGCAACGGCAGAGCAGTGATAGCTCGCCGGGGCACACAAGGCACAGCATTATTCTGTCTCTCGCTCGCTCGCTGGAAATACACTGTTCCACTCAGGCGGCGAGCACGTAGGCAGGCGGACGGGCGCCTTGTGTTCAATTAACTCTACTCGTTCAGGGCCCCAGGAGCCCAGCCACCTGTGACCTAAGATGAGGACGGACACAGCTTAATGTGAAGGTTATTTGAGAACATGGCAAATGGGTCACAAATCAACGTTTGGAGACAGATCCTTACAGACACTATGTTATACAAAGCAAAGAGTCTACCTAGTGTAATTGAATGGGAAGAGTTTATACAGCATTGTGAATAAGAACGGTTTATTGGCTTGCTGAAAAATAAATTGGGGGGACGTTTAAATAATAACAATGCACAAAAAACGGGGAAGTTTCTTCTTTGTGTTTTTAAAATGTTTTCTATATAGACGATCCCTGTTCACACTGATCTACGAAAATGACAAAAAATGCTGTAACAAGCATGCCAGGCCAGTAGATGGCGATGTCACTTTGTAATTTTTATAGTTTATATAAAGACAATAAAGATAACTTGAACTTTGAAACGTTATATATATATATATATATATATATATATATATATATATATATATATATATATATATATATAAACACAGTTTTCATCTTCAGGCCAACAAAACACTGTTGCCATGTAAATAAACTGCCAAAACTCATAAAATGTTTTCAGTTTTTAGTTAAAAGCTGTTGTGTAAACACCCACTTGGTTTGTTAGTCTGAGGTGGTTTAAGGTGGACTCCCAGTCTGGCTGAGCTATTTTTAGCTGAATGGAGAGCTGGTCTTCAAAGTTTGGGGCACTTTATATCTGGTCAGGCAGGTAGAAGAACAGGTTAACCAGACTGGGAGACAAGCTCAAACCGGCTAAAACCAACTTAAACCAGCTTAGGGAAGATAAAGCAGGTTTATTCAGTAGAAAATACTTTCATTATCCCATTGAAAAAAACCTAGTGATTTAATCCGGTCCTGGCCACGCTGTCTTTAGCTGGCAGCCAGTCTGACCAACCTGGAAGACAAGTAAACCAGTTTAGGCTGGTTTGAGCAAGATTTTTCAGCAAGGTAGTTCTTTGAGAATGCCAAAATCAGCCGATATTCTTGCATTGAACTTCCACTAGCAGTGATGTCTAGATTGAGACATTCTTCAAATTATTTGACCCACACTGAAATCAAAAGCAATTTGTTTTATTAGTAATGGAAAGCTGAAGTAGTCAGGAAAAATGGGCATGTCCAGACAGACAAAAATATAATAAGCTTTATCTTAATGAGCTGTCAAGCAGTGTTAAAAACTAAATTCCACCCAGTGGGCCGAGGAACTGGGTGATCCCTTCACCATAATTTGCTTGCTTAGGAAAATACAGTATGTTTTATAAACAACAGCTCTGGCCAACAAGGACATGAGATTTTTCTTCTGTCTTTTTATGCTTTGAGTGGTGTCTGCTGCTTGCCAAGAGCAAAGCTGAGTAATGAGACAGGATGGAGAGGAATGGAGAGTGCCAAGTGACTCCAGTCTCAACCAGTCTCAGCAGAACCGTTCTAATGATGAGAGCCACATAATGGAAGGTGACCCACTTATTGTGCCACGTCCCTCTGTGATTCACCGTCTCTAAAGCCACCCTGGCCCAGTTTCAATGTCTACACATTGTGTGTGATTATGTATTTGCTTGTGCGTTATGGGTGGGCGGTATTTGGTAGAATATAATTCAAGATGATCTACTGCAGCTGTTATGCCCAACTATAATAATATGCCAAAATGTGACTAAGTCCAACTGGAAAAGACAGAATTAATGCACGGAAACAGCAAAGAACTTCTCCTGTCGAGCTGAACAAAAAGGAATTAGATGCAAAGTGAAGTATCTGGATCGTGCATAAATCAGGATGAACTTCATCAGGTGCTCTGGTGTTTGTATCATCCAGCGAGAAAAAACAGGATTTCATGCTTAATGCTTTCATTGTGCTGACTCCAGCCCTCATTGTGCCAAACAATGCCCTACAGCCCAAACGTAAAGCTACTTTAGACGCATCTGCCTCTAGCAACAGCAGCATATGCTGGACATTAGCTCTTGTAATTCAGTCAGCATGTTTGTATGTAACTCAAAGCAGACAGGAACCTCAGCATGTGCACTTTAGAAGCACTGATAGCAAATAATCATTACATGTCTATGATGGATGATCCGTATGGAAACTTTCCAAGCAAGTACTAAAAAACAACTCTCACTGACTTCACTGAACTGAACACGAAGGCAACTTTTCAGTTCACTGCCACGATGAAAAGAAAACGCCTCTTTAGTACTGCATTATTTAGCCCTACTGGCACAACGAGATGTTTAAACAGTGTCAAGAGGAGTACGTCTAATTAATCTAAGTACATTTCAGAAGACTGAATTGATTGCCTCCATCACAATTCCTTCCAAGATATGGCATTTGATTTCATTGATAGAGAGGAGAGCTGGCAGGCAAAATAAAACTAGACAACGCTTGGCCCTTTTTTTCTAGTGGAAACTATGAAGATGGATGATGTTTTTTTTTTTTTTTTGTATTTAAAATGAAGTGTCACCTTTCATTTTAAGGGTGACACATCATGGAAATCTGACCTTTTTCTGCTAACCAGTGTTTTTCTGTGTTAAAGTGCGGACTAAACATCATATTTGTAACAGACATCTTGTATGCACATTCGACAGTACATCAGTGTTTTGACATATTCATTACCACAAATATGAAGAAGTCTCAATTTTAGGAAATAATCAAAGGTAACCAGTATCCTGACAATTGTAAAAATTTTAATGTGTCAAATTGACCAAAAACATTATATAGGGCTTAAAAATATAAAGACTCTGGCATGGTGCTTTGATCAAATGTTCACATCAAATGTGTGCATGGAAGTCGTGGCCTAGTGGTTCGAGAATCGTACTCACAATCGAAGGGTTGTGAGTTCGAGTCTGGGGCCGGCAGGAATTGTAGGTGGGGGAGTGCATGTACAGTGCTCTCTTCACCCTCAATACCCCGACTTAGGTGTCCTTGAGCAAGGCATCAAACCCCCAACTGCTCCCCAGGCGCCGCAGCATATATGGCTGCCCACTGCTCCGGGTGTGTGTTCACAGTGTGTGTGTGTGTGTTCACTGCTCTGTGTGTGTGCACTTCGGATGGGTTAAATGCAGAGCACAAATTCTGAGTATGGGTCACCATACTTGGCTGAATGTCACGTAACTTCACTTCACAACAAAGTTGAAAAAAATTCATAGACAATTAGTAATTTTGTCAACAGCATAAGTTTAATATACATCTTTATGTTTTGTTATAGCGGGACATTTGAAACAAAACAGATTAATTTGACTAAAAAGAAACAAAAACACTTGAATGTCAAGAAATTTCCAGAATTCTCTAATGGCCTTAAATTGCTCATTGGAATTTGCATGAATTCACTTCTTTCTTTTTTTTTTTGCTTAAGATATGAACACTATGTACAGTGTCAGTAACCAGTCCCATGACTTCATTCAGATCTATAGGATGAGTGTGACTGGCCTTATTTCTTCCATCTAGTCCATTTCTGCCGCATCAAGCTCTGTAAGGAACTTCTGGCACTTAGAGATGAGGACATTAATGGCCTCAGTAACCAGGACATCAGCAGGGAGGATCCCCGTGGACTCAACTGAGACTAAAAAAATAACACAGAAGGGAGATTTGACAATGCATTTGGTAAATCATCAAACAAAACTAACTCAATGCTTTTAGTTGTAAACGTACATATGAAATGATCCCGCACTCTGCCCAGTTTCACCAAGTTCTTCAAGTCATCATGCCGAAGAACTTCTCTGCTGCATGTGTCTAAACGACTGTTGACAACTTTAGCCACCTTCCTTCCTGAAATTCATCATTATTAGATTATAATACAATAAAAAAAGTACCAAATATCAAGACTATATGATATGTATACAGCGAAACAGTCCTACCGTTCACATTCTGTATCTCAATAACTCCTGGTGAGAAGCAGCGCTTTAACCTCTCTGCTTGTTCTCCCTCAATGGTCTGTAATAATGTGATTTCAGGAAGAAGTCTGTAGCTTGCAGTAGCCACAGGAGAAAACTTGGCATGATCCTTGCCTGTGAGGTGCAAAAAAGCTTTCTAGTTAATAACAGAGTTTATAAATGACTGGACATTAGAGTTATAATAACTAACTATAATACTTATGGCTCACTGGATCAAATCAAGGATCTATTTGATCAGGAGCCCTTTATATTACTTACCTATTCCTTTGACACAGTGCATGACTATATCAAGTTCATGGCCTGGTCGAAGTTGTGCCAGAAGAATGTCCCCATGCACAGGACCAATCTTGGCATCTGCAAACACATCGGCTTGGTTTCCAATTGGGAGCCATTTAATGTCACCGGAGTAGACTGAAACCAAACAAAAGACTTCAGTGACATACCGTAAACAGGACAGTGATACACAGAATGTTTTGTCATAGTTAGCAAATAATATGCATGTTGCAAACTTGTACTTTTTCATTTTGGAACACAAAATTAGATGTAGGTGGTCTAAGCCACCTCACCTTTTAATTTCAGTGCATCTTTTTTCCACACAAGGAAAGTGAGTGGTGACTGAAACATTAACATCTTCTGTATGACATTTAGAGCTGCACAAATCATTTAAACAAAACAGATTAAGCTCTGATATCGTTTAATGTGATTATCAAAATGCAAAATCTGTGATTTATTAAAACAGAATTTATTTGCATTTATTTACACACAAGCAGCTCATGATTCGGCATTTTAGTTCGTAGTTTGGGTCCCTTCTAACATTTGAGAACAAAATACGGCAACCAATTTCCCAAACCTGTAATGAGAAGTGGTTATAAACAGATTTTTGTCAACAAATAAGAAGCCTTAAGGGCCCCTGCGGTGGTAAATATCGACAAAATAAGAAATTAAGACATGAATTGTCATTTTAAGTTGTTATAAGCAGCATTATCTAGGGCTGCCCCCTAATACTCGACTAATTGTTAGTCGACCAGAAGAGGCTCAAAGAGGTCGACCAACATTTTATTAGTTGCAGAAAAAAAAAAGTAAATAAAATAAAATAATGAAATAACATAAAATCCAGTCACACAGTTCATGACGGACAGATATCATTCATCCACCTCAAATATTGTTTATCATCTGAAATATGTAAGTATTGGCAACTTTACATGGCCACTCAATCTAATGGTAACCTAGAGAAATGTGTGTTATTCAGTGTCTGTGTGGAGAGTGGAAGCTGAACAGTAGCTCACTTGCTCTTAAAATACTCCCTCATTTTTGCTCTTCAGATAACAGTAATATATCTTTAAATCTGTAAAGATTCCACGTTCATTTGTGTGCACTAACAATAACAACAAAACACGCTTTTGTAAAATAATGAAAGCAAACAGGATGCACTTTCTGCTGTCTCGGTCTCTATGAACTTGAACGTGAAACTCTGTGTATATCTTTGGCCTTACAGATATAAAAAATAGATCCATAGAGAGTGAAATGGAAAACAAATATTCTCAGATTATGTCATCTGTATGAAACATGCATACAGTTGCATCCTCTACTGCGGAGATTATGAATTAGTGCCGCCGACTTTATCTCAAACCGAAAACAAAAGCAAGCACTAGTTTATCAGTGAATTATTAAAATGTTAATGCAGTTTCCTTACTGATTTTCCCTGACACATTCATAATCATTACTTCTGCCGGTGTGCTGTGGCAAGCTTGCATGCATGTGCTTGAGCGCTTACAAGGCTATGCAGGCAATGAAAGGCTCATTATAATTATTTAAATGGTTTATTAATAAATGTGTGATTAGTCGTTCATTTTAACCGACTAATCACACATTTATTAATAAACCACTTAAATCATTATAATGAGCCTTTAATTACCTGCATAGCCTTGTACTAGTCAACCAGGAAAATACTTAGTCGAGGGCAGCCCTAGTATTATAAATTAATTATTCATTATTTATTAATAATTACTCTTTTAATTATTTGCTAGCCATACGTAAGGTTTTTAGCCAAATTTTGCAGCCATTCAAAAACACAAAGCAAACCTGGAACTTTTTAAAATTGCATTTGACATCACTATACTTTTTTGAAGCTTTAACGGACCAGAGAAAGTATGGATAATTGAATAAAAAAGAAAAATTATGATTATACTAGAAACCTAATGGGTTAAAAAAAATGTCTAATTTTGACATCTAAAAAAAGCTTAATTACAGTAAGTTAGCCCTGCTTTACTCACCCATGTGATTGAGATATAACTCCTTGGGATCTGAAGAGTCTTTAGGGGCTCTAGGATTCCTGGAGCATTTTACCTTCAGCTGAAGTTGAATTGTGTCAATTTCTGTACCTTCCTCATCCTCTGACAAACACAACCCACATTATCATTTACATTAGTATGTAAAAAAAGAAAAATAAACAGCTTCAGTCAGTGCTGGCATTTGTGGGACCATTACATAAACCACTTTTCTCAAGACAAATACATTTGTCTGACATTTTAAAGTAAAACAAGAATTTTGTGAGTCCTTAATGTACATACCCGGATTCCTGTACTCAAAAAGACGAGGATCTGCTTTTATGGGCACAAGACCAAGTCTATGAGCTAGAATCTCATCCTGAATGATCGATGTGTTATTGTAAATGAAGACTTTTTCGATGGCCATTGTTGGGACCTTAATTTTCAAATAAGATGGGGAAGAAAAAACAGAAGATGACTATCAGATCCCGTTTCAAAAGCAGCTCATTATGAATGTAATGTAACAGGTACACAAGCAGACACCAAACATCACTAAACATACCTCAGCCAGTAGTATACGGCGAAAAGCATTGGCAATGGAAGCATCTATACCAATCATATCAAACTCCAACATGTTCTCATCCGAATGAACTATATCAATCCGGAAATTCTACAAGAATAAAGTAACACAATTTGTTGGTCAATCACATAAAAAAAGCCCAATTTAGCAGCGACTACATTCATTTTAATAAAAGACAGCTTGTGCATTTCACACACCTTTTTGAATTTTTCCAAATCCCATGTGTCATCGTAACCAGGGTAATTTCCGGGATAATCTGTAGTATGGACCTGTAAATACAGTAAGTTACATAATACTTACATATGCACTTTACGGGAATACATTTTAACAAACAATAACTATGTTCTCATATAAAGCTCATAAACAACAATCGCTGAAGCTTGTGTAAAGTTACCAAGAAACCTGGGCGACATGTGCAACGTCACATTATTAAATAAATGGCACTTATACTGGTAATGAAACACTCTGTATAGACATAAACATACACTGAACATTAATTAAATATGCCACAAAGGTCATAACTTACATTTTTTACGCCATATTCACCCAATATCACTCTATCACGAATTTCATCCACGTTGTTCATAGGCGCCGCCATCTTGATCTTTGCTGTCGTGCCTCTCTCGCGCCGGGAGAGGGGAGAAAACTCCACTCGAAAAGGAACTTCACCATTGTCGTATTAATAATGCTTTAGAAATACACATAATAAATATAAGAAAGACAAAGACTTATTAACCTAGATATAATATCATTTAAGTTTCAATGAAGGCGCTTTGTCGTTCTTTGTCTTTAAGCCATTTAATATTTCTTAGTCATAAAACTATTATAAACTGTTCACAATCCTGAACTGTTCACAAAGGTTTGCGAATATGTCGACTTTGTGGGGTGTATTTTCACCAGAAAAAGAAAAAAAAAATTAAAACAATGTTTTCCTCCCCAACATGTTCTATTTTAACTACGAGGAAGAAATATGATATGTTATATTATATGTTATATTATTTTTGTTGGTGTTGATGCAGTTCAAGAAAAAATGGCATGTTCAGTTAAAGCTTGTCAAATTATTATTATTATTTTTATTATTATTATTATTATTATTATTACTTAATTGTCTATATAAAAAAGTAGCAAAAATATCTAATTCTGTGGCCTGGATGAGTCAATTACTCTACGAACTACTAATATACATATACTTTGTAATAGTTTTTGCAGTAATCACTTGCATCTTTATTTATAAATTGTTATGTTATATATTTTAACCTATTTATTCGTTCCCGTGGGGACTTTTATTCTAGCCTCATTGAACTGCGTCACCGGAGTATTGCGCGCTCACCGTGAAGGTGCAGAAGTAGATTGAAGTGTTACTAAAGTGTGAAATTTACTATTCGCGATTGATCTTGAATGAAATCATCCAACCACTGCAGAGAGATCAGACAGACACCTGTAGTTGTTCTCCTGCAGTTGTTTTGAGGGCTTCGCTCTTTGAGTGCACTATGGACGGAACTGTGGACGGAGTTGTGGAGGAGGGATCCACGCGGGGGTCCTCCTCCCGGACAGACGCTTCACTCAGCGGACAGGATGAGCGCAGGGACTCCGACCACAGCCAGAGAACTCACGAAACACACCCTGACGACGAGGTACAGCACTAAATCAACAAATTAATACAGTTTTTATTACTAAAGTACTTGAACTTCTAGGTTATAAGTTGTTATATCGCATATAATTAATCGACTTATAAACATGTTTGTGTATGTTTTATATGTAGATAAAATATACTTAACCTATTACGTTAAATACTACTTGTACTTATGCTAAACATACTCATTTGTAATTTGTATATGAGTGTTTAAATGAGGTATATGAGGTAATATGAATAATTATATGAATATATATGATTGTATTGTATACACTTGTTTAAAAACATAAGTCTTTACACACATACATACACACACACACATATATATGCATGTGTGTGTGTGTGTGTGTGTGTGTATATATATATATATACATATATACACACACACACACACACACACTACCAATCAAAAGTTGGGGATCAGTTTTTTTTTCTTAAAGAAGTCTCTTAAGCTCATCAAGGCTGCATTTATTTGATCAAAATACAGAAAAAAACTAGTAATCTTGCTAAATGTTATTACAATATAAAATTATGGATTCTGTTTCAATATCCTTTTAAATATCATTTATTTAAGTAATGTAAAGCTGAATTTCCATCAGTCATTAGTCCAGTATAAAGTGTCACACGATCCTTAAGAAATCATTCTAATATGCTGATTTTTTATTAGAATGAAAAATTTTGGCAACAGTTGTGCTGCCAAATATTTTTAGGAAACTGTGCTACTTTTTTTCCAGAATTTTCTAAAGAAATAAAGAAGTTAACAAGAACAGCATTTATTCAAAATATAAATATTTTCTAACAATATAAACCTTTGCTATCACTTCTTCTTATCAATTTAACACATCTTTCTTTGCTGAATAAACATTTTATTTTCTTTCAACCTTTTGAAGTGTATATTGTTAGAAAATATTTGTTTTAAATAAATGCTCTTCTTCTTAATTCTTTGTTCATCAATGAACCCTGAAAAAAGTATCACAGGTTCCATAAAAATATTAAGCAGTGTATTAGAATGATTCCTGAAGGATCTAGTGACACTGAAGACTGGAGTAATGATGCTAAAAACTCAGCTTTGCATCACAGAAATAAAATAGATTTTTATGTATATTAAAAATATAAAACATTATTTTACATTGTAATGATATTTCACAACATTACATTTTTCCTGTATTTTTGATCAAATAAATGCAGCCTTGATGAGCATAAGAAACTCCTGTAAAAAAGAAACATTAAAAATCGTTCTGATTCCAGACTTTTGACCTATAGTGTATTATATATATATATATATATATATATATATAATTTTATTTAATTTATTTGACTTTAATGTTTGATTACTGTTTATTCTCTTCAAAGCACTCCTTGCCTCTTAGGGAATTTTATCCCTATATTCGCTGTGCCCTCTGCAATGGATTTTTCATTGATGCCACCACCATCACAGAGTGTCTTCACACTTGTAAGTGCACATTTCCCACCGATGTAGTGGCATAAAATAATAAAATTTTGTCATTATCCCATGTAATCGGTGATCTGTACTGTGTTTGGCATCATGCCTGCTTATTTCCTCCTTCACAGTTTGTAAGAGCTGCATTGTCAAGCACTTTTTCTATAGCAACAGGTGTCCTAACTGCTCCATTGTTGTACACCAGACACAGCCACTGTACAGTATCAGGTAACTTTAGTTCTATTGATGTCTTTTTTATTAATATTGTTCTTGCCAATTTCAGCTTTGGCAAACTTTGTGTATAAGGCGTTGTGTTGTTTACCGGTTTTGGTCTGCCACTAGAGATTTAGACTAGCTGTTATGTTCTAGACCATCCCTTGTGTCTAATTACTGCTGCCTAGCAATAACAGCCTCACATATGTCCCAGGGTCTTTAGGGATTCTTATATGCTTTGGTGTTTAATCACTGGTCATGTTTTAGTATGGGAGTCAAATTTCATCCCTTTTTCTCTTTTAGACCTGACAGGCAATTGCAAGACATTGTTTTCAAGATGGTTCCGTATTTGGAAGAAGGTTAGTGAAGTTATGTTGAACTCTTTCTTGTTACACTTTTGTTGTCCCATTCTGATATTTTAAATATATGTGAGAAGCACTTCACAGAAAATATGTTTTGTTTTTGTTTTGTTTTTTTCATCAGATGAAAGGTCGCGAATATATGCATTTTATAAACAGAGAGGGCTTGACGTTCCTAAGCCAGGTTTGTTCATGCAATCACTCTTCTGGAGTATATTCTTTGAATATAAGTGCATAGGAGAGGCTTCGTAATATTATTTTAATGTACTTATGATGTAATCTTTTCTCTCTCGTTCCCCCTCAGTGGCATCTCCATCTACGTACCCAGGGAAGCTGCATCATAGACAGAAGAAAGACATGCTGCCGCAGTCTGTTTTTACCATTCCCTCAGAGCTAGATGTGTCTCTGATGTTGGAGTTCGTGGGGTCAGTAATGTTGATTTGTGATTATACTTATATCAGTGATGTCATTCAGTTTCTAGACTTGGAACATGCTTTAGGAAGTAAAAAGGGTAGATTTTGATTTCATGTTGAATTTAATCTTTCTGAATGCTAGATAAGTTATGTTGTGTATCATCACTAGATGGAGCTAAACAGTCAAAAATCAAAAGACTCCTTAAAGCCATGATTTTCAGTCTTTTTGATTAAAAAGGCCTCCCATTGTCTATGCACTATTTAAAGCCCCTTCTTATTGGCTAAGATATTTGATATTTCTGCTGTAAGTCTTAACTGTTTTAATTTTTTATCAATATTACTGATTGTTGTGTATTGCACAAATTCAAAGCGATAAATTTTTTGTTTTCATGATATTCTGTATTGTCTTTAGTAAAATCAAGAATAATTTTTTGTGATGTTCCCCCTGGTTGAGAGTCATATGCCATGTGCTTTTTTTTTTTTTGGTTGAAATTGCACAATTATAAATGCCCGCCTATTATTTATAAATTATCCGATTTATTGTTGCAGAAACTCAAAATATGTCATCTGTTAATGTTTCACCTACGGTAATCTTTATGTTTACATTTCTTTGATTTACAGAGCTGAAAAGGGTATTGAGAACTATAAGGTAATGTTCATATTTGTACTTAATCTATACACTTGAATCATTATGTAGAATTGAGCTGAAATTGTTCTGTAGGCCTGTCTGTTATTTTCATTTTTAATATCCTGATGATATTTTCACCCTCTAGCCCCTCGAGAGGAAGTATGTGCGTGTGTCAGGGGAAGCCACTGTCCGTCATGTGGAGCTTTTTATCAGGAGGAAGATGGAACTGAGTCAAAACTGCAAGGTGAAATATAGATTTTATCCCCTTTAACTTTCTCACCCACAGTTTTTGTGTATTGTGACTCATTAACCACATTAGGTATATTACGTATAAGGGTAAGGTCTTGGTCTTAAACGGCTTGTTTTCATTAAACCAGACGCATAAATCCTGCCTCAGACGGTCAGCAATGTCAGAGGTCTGAAAGATATGTGGGGTGAGCACCCCCCAGCTGTGTCAGTCGCTCAATAATTCATACTGACAGGACAGGGGAAATGAACCAGACACCATCCTTCACACAGAACAAAGACATGCTGAGTCATTTGATGCAAAATTGTTCTTTTTTCCTATGTAGCGGACTAAATTCAGCAAAAATCACTCGTCTTTAGGGTTTCCACAAGGAGGTCATCATGTAAAAGTGTGATTAAAGAAATGATGTTATTAGGAAGTTCCCTTTCCCTCTCAACACTTCAGTGACTCTGTCACACTTCACAGTCCTGCCACATTGCTGTTTAATTAGTTTTCCTCTAATCCCAGTTCTGGATAAGGATTTGAGTCTTTGAAAAGAAGCACAGCTTAGTAGAGCATAGAAATGACTGTCTGTGGTTGTGAATAACAGTGATTATGTTTGAAAAGAAAATCTAGTGCTGTTTTTTATATATATATATATATATATATATATATATATATATATATATATATATATATATATATATATATATATAATATTTCTGCAGACTGACAAAGATGTTTTTTCCTTGTTGCATACTGTATGTTACATGTACCCACTATAGTAATGAGAGGTAAGAATGCATAATTACAAGTATCTAAACCAAACTCTAGCCCTAATCCTAACTATATAGTAAGTATATGTTGGTAATTAATATTACCTGGTACCTTAAAATAAAGTGTAACATCAAACTTTAAGCTACATACAACAGTTTCACAAAAATATGCTTATGTATTGATATTATTTTCATTGTTGATTGTTCATGGTATGTATACATGTCAGTTGGGGCATTTTAAAGATATATTCTGGGTTCAATTCAGGTTAAGCATAATGTTATTTACCACAAATGAATTTACATTTGTCCCACCTAATTTGATTACTGTGAGACAAAAAATTTTAATTACACAATTTTGTTGCCATAACAGTTCAAAGTTTTTTCAGAATTAATATACTTTTACCTTTTTGTTTTTGTAATTAATAGTGCTGTCAAATGATTAATTGCGATTAATTGCATCCAAAATAATTGTTCACATAATGTGTACTTTGTATATTTATCTTGTAAATGTAAAAGCACACACATACAGTATATATTTTGAAAATATTTACATATTATATATAAATTACATTATATAATCGTAACATATTTTTCTCAAAACAAAAACATACATGTTTTTATTAATATATACATAATAAATATACACAGTACACATATATTATGTGAATATTTTTTTTTCTTTTGGATGCGATAAATTGCAATTAATCGTTTGACAGCACTAGTAATTAACATTAATTGCAGATCTGTGGTCACATGCAGCAGAAGGCTGCAGAAGGCTGCTTGCATGTTGTAAGGCTAACAGTCGAATCTGGATTACTGGCTTACAGGTTTTTTCCTGCCGTCCCTGCACTCAGTGTTGATTAGCTAAGACTGATCTGGCCTGGTGAGGAACACCTCGTAGTGCCAGGGACATCTACTGGGATAGAGGTGAAAGAGGAGACACCAGGGTTTGTGTGCTTCACTCCAGGACAGCCTGCTGCGCCCTGCTCCACATACTAGAAATTGTCTTATTATTTTGGGAATACACTGAGGCTGTATTTTATATTCATATAGAGGCTTGAAATTAATTTCCACCTGGCATTTTTGGGTCACTGAGAAAAAACACTCCTCCAAAAAGTTTGAACCCTCTGGAATCCAACATCTTTTATAAGTAATTCTTGTATTGCTAATGCAAGAATCCCTATTTCCATTGCTCATATTACTTGTTATATTTTTGTGAAGTGTTCAACTTTTGCATCGTGTTATGGTCAGGAATGATACTTCAAAACATGCAGTGTTGTGTGTAGAGGTGTGCTATTACTTTTCTAAAGTGATTAGGCTAAAGCATTGGCATAGGTGATATGACAGATGAAAAAAACAGACTTGCATCACTTACATGAACATTTACATTCTGCTTTATTTGTCAGGTTGATGTTGTGTGTGGAGAGCATCTTCTTGAGCAATACCAGTCTTTGAGAGAAGTTTGTAAAACCATGGGGAAAAATGCACTGCAGGTGGGTGTCTGATATAATATACCTTTCATATTTTTGAGCTGTAGGCATAAAGAAATGTTTAAAGGGATGGTTCATCCAAAATGTTTAATTCTGTCATTATTTACTCGTTGTCAGGTTTTTCTGAACCTGTATGAGTTTATATCTTGTGTTGAATACAAAAGAAGAGATTTTAAGGATTTTGGGAACCAAACAGTTTCTGCTCCCAATTAACTTCCATACAATTTCTTTTTTTTTTTACCCTACTTTGAAAGTCAACCAGCAGCATAAAATATCTTCTATGTTCAACAGAAGAAAAACAGAAAAACGTATGCAGGTTTGGAACTAGCTGAAAGAGAGTTCATTGAGAACGAGCCTCGTGCAAGCTGTTAATAAGTGTGAAAAACAGGTGCCTTACACAGTTCCTGTCTTCACACAGCATTACATTTGAGCCTTAACTACAGCTTCAAGTGCTGCTGTCTCTCAAAATAGCATATCATATATATATATATATATATATATATATATATATATATATATAAGACAGAAAATTTACTAAATTAAAAATTGACAAATCATTTTTAAATGACATCTTTGATAATTCATTTGGGTTAATCTGACATCAAAATGCAATTTTATAGGCTCATTTGCTGCTTAAGAAACATTTCTTATTATTACCAGTTGTGCTGCTTAATGGTTTTGTGAAAACTGATACACTACTCTCAGAATCCTTAGAATAAGTTCCTTAAAAATAACATTTATTTGAAATAGAAATCATCACTGACAATGTAAAATTCTTGCTATTACTTTGGATCCATTTAGCTTGTTCTTACTGAATACGAGTATTAATTTATTTGAAAAGATTTGCTGACACAAAACTTTTAAACAGTTGTGTGAATGTGCATTCCTCAATACCCACATTTCTTATTTTCCCATTTTAGGATGGCATGCTGGTTCTGCATTTCGGACTCGTTCTACCTGCTCAGTAAAGAGGGAAGAGACAGAAAGACCAGCTACTGTGAAAACTACACTGTGTAGTGGTTTTATTTCAAGGGCTAAACTAAATTTTATTATAACAGTTATCCTATGCAGTGATCATTTGTCTTCCTTGTTATCTTCTGCTCAAACAGATTAAGAATATGTCAACATTCTTTCAGCAAATGCATTAAGATACATTAGAGCTACATCCAGAAAATTAGCCATATCCAGAAGATATTGTTTGTTTGATTGATTTTTGGTGACAGTTTCCACAACTATAAAGGTTCTGTAAATTCTCTTTTATGTTTACTAAGAAAAGCACAAAGTAATTACACCTTGTTTCTATAAAAATATTTTGTTTTGACATGAATTGTATTGCTTAGTTTTGTTGTGCCTCTAGTTCAGCTGACAAAAAGTAAATCAGTACTTTAGAAATAATTCACTTAAGTACCTGGACAGTACCTACATTTTTAAGTGTTTAATTCTGTACAACAATGAATATGTTTGTCTGGTTTACAGGCTTGCTCTCCTCAATCAATTAAGTATTTATATCTTTGTTCATTTTCAGTTTGAAATGTTTGTTTTTTATTGAGCCATATTGTGTTATTACAAGGCCTTGGGAGGAAAGATCTTTCATGATTTTTTTTTTTTTAAATCTTTTGCAATATTGTAATAACTAAATACAACTAAATGTTAAATTATACTTGGCCAGGCACACCATTGCAAATAAACACTCAAAAATTGTGTCCCTTTTCATTTAGTCATCTTTTTAGTTTTGGGAAATATTGTATGACCCACTCTACTGATAAGACACTGTCTTATTATTTACACACACACACACAAATATCAGATTAGCCTAAATGTTAGGAAGCATCTTTCCCCTCATAATATTTAATGTTAGTCACCTGTATGGTTAAAAGCCATGATCACAAACAGCTCTGGAGAGTCTGAGGCTCAGCATAAAAGAGAGAGAGGAGGGATAGAGAGGCGCTCCTCACTAACCTGTGGGGACTGTTGAAAATGGTTTCCAAGGGAACCGCCTCAAAAACCCTGCATGATTTCATCTGTCTGCATGCTACATCACATTAAGGTTCAGATATTGTTTGTGACAGAGTAGGATGGCAGTTTCACGCTTGTTTAAATCTAAGCCTAGCTAGTTTGAATTCAGTTGATGTTGCTTTTACTTTATTCATTATTTTTATTTTGTAGATCCAGTGCTGGCTCGGTGATTATGAAGGGAATTTACTGACCTTTTTCTAACAAGACTGTGACTCTTTAAAGGGCATTTGCATATTTTTCTGTGATTGACAGTCTTTTGGAACAATACAAAGCAGAAGTAATGTGACTGAGTGGAGGGGAGGATATAATCAATCATATCTTTAAATTCTCCCTCTTATTTGTTTTGTGGAGAAAGACGGAATCCATTAGCCTTTAGATAGGAGGTAATCTTTTTGTCACTGAACAGGGCAATACAGTTTAGAGGATTACGTAAACATTCATTTTTAAGAGTGTGGGGCCAGTAAGATTTTTCTGAAACTCTTTTTTTCAAGGGATCTTTGCATTTCAAATAAATGCTGTGATTCCACAAAAAGTTGCAGCTGTTTTTTGTATTATTAATAATAATAAATGTTACTTTAGCTCCATATCAGATTAGAATGATTTCTGAAGGATCATGTGACACTGAAGACTCGGCATTGTCAGCACAGAAATAAATTTCACTTTCAAATGTACTGAATTAGAATGGTTATTTTAAATTAAGATCATAAAGTTCAGTGTAGTAACATTAAAAGCATACACATTTAATGATATTGGACAGATAAGATTAGTGATGTTGAGAGCTATTCATGAATAAAAACAAAAACATAACTAGAACATTTCAATTATTGACTTTATTGTGGTTAAGGCATACATGTGTAACAGTTAATTCAGTAGTTTGGTCCCTTATTCGTAATATGTGCTTTCCACCAAACTTTGTGCTTTCTTTATGAGACTTTATCCATAAACATTGGATCAGTGCTAATGTTGGCTATATCTTAATCATCCCTTAATACTGAAGACCATATTTATATCCCAAACATCATCGACAGAACTAAAATACTCTCTGAAACTAATATTAAGAAACACTGGAAATATTCGAGGCCTAAGTTTTTTTGATATATTTTTTAAACATTATATCACCATTACAATATCTTAAACATGTTACCAATTACTATACACAACAAGTGGCAGTTTTTAACTAATAGCTGTGATTACTGTGCCAAACGTCCAAAAGACTGCTGGGAAGATATCTAGAGAAGCATAGGTTTAGTAACCGTAACATTCTAGTTTGAGTTAACATCAACATTATCAATCTTTTCTGCTTTCTTAATCACAGCGGATTCTGCCGTGTTTTCCTCTCGCTTGTCTCCTGCCTTGGATTTGCTGTGTCCCTCTTCTTCTTTTTCTTTTTTGGGATTGCGGGTTGAGGTGAAAGCAGATCGGCTCTGGTACCCATAAGTGATGCTGGGTGTGCTGGAGAAAGTCACCCCGGAACTGAAATGGGTTTCTTCACCTTCCAGTAGCTTTCTATGAGGACATCAACAAAGACTGGTCACATCTTATTCATTTTCATACTCATTGCATTAATTCTTTTTAATGTGCAATTAATGTGGAGTTACTGGTGCTTTACCTGTATGCTGCGATTTCAATGTCTAATGCCATCTTGACGTTCAGAAGATCCTGATACTCCCGGAGGTGACGTGCCATTTCACTCTTAGTATTTCTAAGATCAAGGTCCAGCTGCCCAATTGTTTCCTAGTTCATGGGATTTAAAAAAATATAAATCAATATTAGCCTTAGTACCAGAATATTCTGTAGTCCCTGTCATAAAATAAAAAAAAGTATAATTATAAAAAAAATAAAATGCATTGAGACCAGCTTGCACTTTTTTTTCATGCACATGACCATTAACTAATTGAGCTCAGCATCTAAATTAGTTCTTTCTTATAAAAGCTGACGTGAATCTTTATCTCTTGGCACTGGCTGGCTGTCTCAGCACAAAGTGCAAAGAAGCTAATCTGATTTACACTGGCACTTCTTTCACTTTCAAAAGATGAAAGATCATAGATCATGCCTCTGAAAAACCTCAAGCCAAAATGATTTGGATACTTTATTGCATATTGTAAATCATCTAACTCATCAAGAAGTTCAAACACAACATTATAAACATAAACTGAGGTTATCATTTGGATTTCTTTCACCAAGCGAACATGACCTTGCAGAAACCTCCCTTGCAAAATCCTCTTTAACAGACTCTTCTTAGTGGAATTAACCTCGGCCACCTCTCATGCCCGATTAGTTCAGCACCATGGACAGAGCACTCAGCTACTTGACATGCCATTTCAAACCGTTTCAGTCCTGTCCCGTGGTATAATTCACAGTTCTTCTAATTATTAAATGTACATTTTTCATGAGCTTCTAATATGAATTGCATGATTACATTAAATATTTATAGCTTTACATTTCATGTCATGCTGCAGGACTATTAAAAACAACACTCTAAAAACTGCTGGGTTGAAAACAACCCAATTTGGGTTATTTTGACAACCCAGCGCTGGGTCAAAAAGGGACGAACCCAGCGCTGGGTTGTTTTAACCCAACCAGTTGGGTTATCATATTTAACCCAGCCTGCTGGGTTGCCTTTTTTTATGGTTTAAAATGACTATATTGCAGGGTTTAAAAAAACAGAGCGGGTGTTTTTTTTTTATCACTGTATTTCAGAAGGAAAACTACTGTATTTAGAAAATGTTCGATATCATTTCGCATGTGCTTGATAAGGCAGCGTTTGTGAGCTCAGCACTGCTCTGCAGCCGTTACCGGAGAAACCTACCTCTCCCGCTCTTAGCGCCTCCTGCTGGATGAAAATAAACTCGCAGAGTGCAGCCATGTGGGGAAACAATGCATTTCTACGTTAAAATTAACCCAAATTGAGCTAGGCATTAAACCTACAAATGTTGTTCATTTTAAATATCACTTTTACACACAAATAATAATTACCAAAAGGAAAATATTTATTAAAAACAAGAGAAAAGTCAAAAAGTAACATATTAGAAGAAATGCAGAAAAGGATGGCATTAACAGCTACAGAATTCATAAACAAAGCATTGAACATTTGATGAATATAACTTAAGATCAAATTGGACTTTGTTCAATTGTATATTGTATAAAAATATACGAAAACACATACAATAAATTTACAATTAGTTAGGTTTTTTTCCAACTATTCTGGCATGACAGTACACAAATCACAACATTAACTTTGATATTATAACATTTAACAGACGTGTGTGTGTGTGTGTGTGTGTGTGTGTGAAAGAATGTGAGCAGGTGTATGAATGACAGTGTAAACTCTTCTACTAAACAACACAGAAAAAGCATTTAACTTTTTTTTTTTAACAAATTATACACTTACAGTTTGTTTCATAGTCCATGAATACAGATCATGCATCACGGTCAATTTTCATGATCTCTTTAGCATAACTGATGTAATCATGAAGAAGCCCCATCAGCACAGCATGTGACATCTTCTACATCATCCAGGGCAGCGTCCTCCTTTAAAACCACTGCTGTTTAGGGGAAAGAAGATTCTCCTCTCTGACCAGCATTCATCCCAGTCACCGCCTGCTCTTCATCAGTGGCCTAAGAGAAACACATTTGAAAAAATTAAACATTTAATTAAACTCTATCCATTTTCAGGTAGAGGTGTATTCACATCCGTAAGGATAGGTAAATAATCGGTTTTAAAGTTTCAACACTTTGTGTGGTTGTTTAATGTCTCAGTCCACCACAGCGCTCCAGAATGCTATAATTGCAGCATTAGTGTGAGGACATGCGATATTGTTTGAATAAATATTGCTTTCAGAAAGCTTCTTTACTGAAACATTATAACAGACATGACATTCACATACCTCACAATATTCACGTACATGGAGAGCTGCTCTTCAAACCGTTAGTTCACCAAATAATTAAAATGTTTATAATTTACTCTCCTCATGTTTTTCCAGACTCATACAAACTCTGCTCATTTTTTGGAAAACATATGAATACATTTAATATTCTCTTTTTGTGTCCTCCATTGCTGGTCTGGGAGACCAGTATTTTATTTTGAACATACATGTTTGCTATCATATAATTTAAGATGTATTCATATATAAATATCAGAATTTACTTCTACAATAACTCTATATTTATGAAGCTTGAAAATACTGATTATCTAAACAATAAATGGATTAACAAATATTATGAGAAAACTAAAAATATATTAATTTATGTTGTAAAGACAGACAAAAGTCTTATAGGTTTGGAATGACTTGAGGGCAAGTAAATGATTTTTTGTGTGAACTTTACCACTAAGAGCGAAGTCCAAGAATAATGACTCTCCAAATCAGACAACTCCAAAGTTGGTTTGAGTTCTGCAATGAAAAACACAGACATCAATGGTTTTAATGAAATGAGCACGTAATCACACTGTTGTTGCATCAAAATGTGAAGTAAACCGGCAGGAGACAACAGAAAAATTTATTTTCTAAAAATAACTTACATAAAATCTCAAAGGAATGATGCTCTCTAGGGATGCACGATAATATCGGCACAATATCGGTATCGGCCGATAAAAGCTTAAAATGACCATTATCGGTATCGGCCGATATGAATATTTCTGCCGATGAGCCAAACCGATATTCTCCAAGTGAAATAATTGACCTGTTTTTCAGATGTGAATGTCTGTCTACATTTGTAAAATAATAAATTTATGGTAGAATCAGTACAGAAGAGATACATGGATTTCTCTTCAGTAAAATTAAAGTTTAAATATATCAGTATATATTTGTATATATATCGATATCGGTATCGGCATCGGCCAAAATTATTTTGAAAATATCGGCATATCGAATATCGGCCAAAATCCAATATCGTGCATCCCTAATGCTCTCCCATGTCTCTTGCTTTTAACATCTACAAAAACAAAAAACAAACATTATTTTACTCTTAGTTAAACACAACAACAACTGATAACATGAAATTATGAAGTTTACTTGCCTTAAACGATCTTTCCCTCTCTTCAGAAGAAGCTGAGAAAACCACCTCCTCACACAAGCAGACTTGTGTGTCCTTAACTCCAGTTAGTTTGAGTTCTGCAAAGAGGGGCATCAATGGTTTCAATAAAATATTAACATATACATACATACATACATACATATATATATAAAATCACACTGTTTTTGCATCAAAATGTGAAGTTAACAGGCAGGACACAACATAAACATTAATTTTCTAAAAAAAAAAGTAATAATAATTTAACTTACATCAGTCTCAAAAGAATGAAGTTATCTTGTCTCTGGATTTCAACATCTAAAAAAAACACACATTATTTTAGTCTTAGTAAAAATAAAGATAACTTATTCTGAAGTTATTCTGAAGTTTACTCTCCTTAAACCGTCTGTCCCTCTCTTCAGAAGAACACCTCCTCCTCATCCTCACACAGGTCTGTGACTCCTCACACAAACAGCTTCTGTGTCTTTAACTCTCAGCGCGAAGACAATGAAGACAGGAGCTCGACAAGTCTGAAATATTACATGTAAAACATACTTTTAACAGTTACCACTTCAACAGCCTCAAAATAATTATGCTAGTCTTTACTACACAATGCCGTTTCCTTTAGGAGACAAACATACATTCAGTTTAACCGCGAAAAAAAAAAGACAAATTCACATGAGCGTAACCGTGACCATAACCGTCTGTTAACGCCTCAAAGAGAACAGATAATGTAAAATATTATGTAAATATGACAAAATACATTTACAGACGTTATATTAAAAGTACATCCTCCGTTCAGTAACGTTACATGAGGCAGTTAAGACCTCCGTGTCTGAGGCGAAAACCGCGTCCGTTTTTATATATATATATAACGTTAAGCTCCTTTGTTTCCGCCTTTCATACAACCGGGTAAACAATAAAAGATAACTTTACATTTTGAATATTTAACGTTACTTACCATAGTCTTTCACTCGCTTCTCGCTTCTATCACGCTGAGAAAATGGCGGCTGCTCGCACTGGAGACGTACGATTTTGACGTGACGTGCGTGCTCTCCTTCACGTCCGCGTCCTCAACCCAGACCGCTGGGTTAAAAAAGAAAGTTATTTTCAACCCAAACTTGGGTTAAAACATCCCAAAGTCCTATCCAACGGCCTCAACCCAGCAGTTGGGTTGAAAAAACAACCCAGCGTTTTTTAGAGTGAAATAATGAAGTCATAGCACATGCTTTCATCTTTATATATTTATGTAAATACAGAATAAATGTAAATATATAATTATAAAATAAGTAAAACGACAAAAACGTAGGGGATTCCTCAAGAATAATAAATTATTGATAGATAGATAGATAGATAGATAGATATACTTTTTCTCTTTTTTTAATATTTTTATTTTTATTAAATTGTGATACATTTTCCTAATATGATATGTAATAATTGTATGTGTCTGTCTACCTGATAACCTGCGACCTCGGCATTGTGTGCATCTTCCATCTCCCGGATCTGTCGCTCAAGGGACTCGTTTGTGCCTCGCAGGGTTTCGATTTCAATGGTTTTGGACTGCAGTTGTCGCCTGTAGTCGTTGATCTCCTCTCTGGTGGCTCTCATGGCCTCGTTGGTTCTGGTGGCCTGTTCATTGAGGCTGGTGAACTTTGATTTGTACCATTCCTCAGCAGACTGCAGGTTCTTCGACGCGAGGGTTTCATACTGCCCACGGATCTCTTTGAGGGCCGAGGTCAGATCCGGCTTGGATAACTCCACTTCCACAGATATCTGCGCTGCCTGGATCATACTAGTCAACTCCGCCACCTCTTCATCATGCACTTTCCTCAGAAAATTAACCTCATCCAAGAGGGACTCGACCTTTCTTTCCAGGTCCACGCGCACCATGGTGGCATCATCCACATCTTTCTTGTAGGATCTGAGCGTCTGCTCTGCCTCCTCGCGCACTCGGATCTCATCCTCAAACTTGCCTCTAAGTTTCTGCAAGTCTTCCTCGATATTATCTCGTTCAATGAGAATGTGCGATCTTTCATTGTTCAGCTCGTCCACCTGGGCTCGCAGATCCCGGATCTCTTGATTATAGAGGTCAGCGAGTCTGGACGGCTCGCTCTGCCTCTGGCGCAGACTCACGAGTTCGGTCTCCAGCACTTTATTGTGCTGCTCCAGATTGCGCACCTTCTCGATGAACATCGCGAAACGGTCATTGAGACCCTGCAGTTGTTCCTTTTCATTGGTTCGGACGATTTTAAACTCGTTGTTTAACACTGCTGTTTGAGAGAAATCCACGCTGTCGAAATGCACCGGTGAGAAGGACGATGACCGGCCCGATCTCTTGTAGTAGCCCGCTGGAGAGGCGCCGCTGCGGGCGAGAGAGTGGGACCTGAAGCCGCTGGAAGACATGGAGCTCCGTGGGGAGACATTGCTCATCCTAGGGGTGGAACCGGTAAAACGGGGTGTTTCCCCGAAAATCTTTCTGTAGGACGAGGACATGTAGTTGTCTGATCCGTAACTCATCTTCGTCACAACTAAAGGAGTCTAAAATGGGTGTGCTTGCCATTATATACCCGGCGGACTGTCCCATTCAACAGTCTGTCATGTTCCCTCTGGTGGTGATGGTAAAGATGAGAATAAACCTTTTCAGACCATTACAACATTCATTTAATTGTAATGTTTTTAACATGTTTGTTTGACATTTGCACACAAAGAACATATTTTGGGGCCGTTTAAACTGTTATTTGTCGATGGAACTGTCCAGCTTTGCGCAGTGTTGAATGGACCCGAAATTTAACAGTTAAATCGATTTAGGCTTGATGTAAGATCTTGTCTGGTTTATTGGTTTTACTTTGCCAATCTGCCGATGCAATTTTAGACTGTATTAAAAACAAAAACTCTTCAGCCAAGCTAGTCCAATACACATAATTTAATTCCTTTACAATATTTACAACAAACAAACCAATTGGTCTCCCAGAATAACCAGATGACAAGTGTCCAAAAGTAATTTTTCATACAATAATTTCATTGAAATCAATAAATGAATGAATAAATAATTAGTCATTGTCCTTAGAAAAAAACATCATAAACCAGCCAATTGTTTGCTGGTTTTAGATGGTTTAAGCTATAAGCTTTCTAAAAACAGCAAACAGACAAAAGGTCTGGGAAACCGTGTATATATATATATATATATATATATATATATATATATATATATATAAATATATATATATATATATACACATACACTCACCTAAAGGATTATTAGGAACTCCATACTAATACTGTGTTTCTACGTGGCATTGATTCAGCAAGGTGCTGAAAGCATTCTTTAGAAATGTTGGCCCATATTGATAGGATAGCATCTTGCAGTTGTTGGGTGCACATCCAGGGCACGAAGCTCCTTTTCCACCACATACAGTGAACTCACTGTCATGTTCAAGAAACCAATTTGAAATGATTCGAGCTTTGTGACATGGTGCATTATTCTGCTGGAAGTGGCCATCAGAGGATGAGTACATGGTGGTCATAAAGGGATGGACATGGTCAGAAGCAATGCTCAGGTAGGCCGTGGCATTTAAACGATGCCCAACTGGCACTAAGGGGCCTAAAGAGTGCCAAGAAAACATTACACCATTACACCACCACCACCAGCCTGCACAGGGGTAACAAGGCATGATTGATCAATGTTCTCATTCGGTTTACGCCAAATTCTGACTCTGCCAAATTCTGACTCTAGTCTTCAATTGTACAATTTTGGTGAGCTTGTGCAAATTGTAGCCTCTTTTTCCTATTTGTAGTGGAGATGAGTGGTACCCGGTGGGGTCTTCTGCTGTTGTAGCCCATCCGCCTCAAGGTTGTGAGTGTTGTGGCTTCACAAATGCTTTGCTGCATACAACGAGTGGTTATTTCAGTCAAAGTTGCTCTTCTATCAGCTTGAATCAGTCGGCCCTATTCTCCTCTGACCTCTAGCATCAACAATGCATATTCGCCCCTTTCAAACCATTCTTTGTAAACCCTAGAAATGGTTGTGCGTGAAAATCCCAGTAACTGATCAGATTGTGAAATACTTAGACCGGCCCGTCTGGCACCAACAACCATGCCAAGCTCAAAATGGCTTAAATCACCTTCCTTTCCCATTCTGACATTCAGTTTGGAATATATATATTGCCAGTAGGGTTAAAATATATAGGCTAAAATATTCTTAGAGTAGGCTATGTACAATATCATTTCCAGTCATTTTTAAGAATCGTTTTTCACGAGAAAACATCATGTTTACCCAAAATGTCTACTTCTAAACAAGGAAGAATTATTTGTTTCATTGGTTTATCAAAATGTATTTAGCTATTTGTGTTTTTTTTAGTTCTGATATAAAATGCTCTTAACGCAGTCTGAAGTTGATGACCAATAGATGGCGATATTTATCTTCCATGTCTGTTCACTAGCTACGCATTACTGATGGAATACAAACACATAATTTTACAGTAATTGTATTTATGTCACTGTCAACAGACATTAAATAAAATAAATAGGAAATAACATTAGTCCTAATATTTTTTTACTGTAGTTGTTCTGTGTGGCTTTTTAGATTCATGACTCTTTCCAGATTATATTATGTAATCTGTTATATGACATTACTTCCACACACTATCAGCGTTTAAGCATTCATATAGATTGTATTTAAATTAGGTTTAATGTTGCTTTGATCTAGTTGCTGAATGGTTCGCGCATGCGCAGTATGCAGTAGCGCAGAACAGCAGTCGTTGGTCATTGAAGGAGGTGAGGTAAGTAGCCTACTGAGACTGAGCGGAGATATAACGCGTTTCAAGAAGCAGTAGTTATGTCATTACAATGTTGTAGAATAACTGTGTATATGAGCGGTAAAGCAATTTCCCCCGTCTTGTGCATTACTTTCCGTTTGATCAAAACTAAAAGAATGTTAGTTAACGTTAGCTCCGGTGCTAACTTTACCATCACGGAACTGTATGACCAAGAAGAAACATCTGTTCGAATGTATGCCTTGATATACTATTAATACATATTTACAGTTTCTAAGGCACAACGTGGAAACTTAACATGGCCTTTACGTAAATGAAACAGCCAAACTCAGTAGAGTACTGGTCTCAAACTCAATTCCTGGAGGGCCACAGCTCTGCAGTTTCGCCTCAACCCTAATCAGACACACCTGATCCAGCTCATCAAGGTCTTCAGGATCACCAGAAACCTCCAAGCAGGTGTGATTTGGAACCAAACTCCGCAGACCTTCAGCCCTCCAGGGATTGAGTTAAAACCACTGTTGTAGAGAATGAGAAAACACATCTATAATGGTACTTGAGAAATAATAATAAATACATTGTTTCGAAATATTGTGTGTCTTCCGTGAACTGTCCTTCAGTTTTAAAGTTGGAAACTAGTTCCTTGAGGTTATTTAAAGATGTACCATAAACCTGATATTTTGTAAATAAATAATAATAAATAATATAGGGATAGTTAGGAGGCCATGATGGTCACAGGCCAATGGGCGATATGGCCAGGATGACGGGGTTACAACCCTACTCTTTTTCAAAGGACATCCTGGGATTTTTAATGACCACAAAGAGTCAGGACCTCGGTTTAAGTCTCATCTGAAAGACGTTGCTTTCAGGCAGCTTTCTGTAGTTTTATCTTCAGTAAATACTGTTACACTGACTTAACATGATTATTATAAGTGTAGCATAGTGTGGAATATTTAGAATGTGTCTGGTCTTTTATTTTTAAGGTTTGCATGTCACCTGCAGGACTATTGTGCAACAATTAAATGTGGTGGAAAGTTAACATCTGAGAAACTAAACCAGTGCTCTGTATATTCAATTTCACCGTCGTCTTCTGATGTCCAGCTGCACTGCATTTTAGAACAGAGTCTTCTTTTTAATTGTTGCTTTCTTTCTCAGACTTATATCAGTTAAAGATGACAACCTCTTGGAGTGATCGGCTGCAGAATTATGCAGACCTTCCTGCCAACATGGATGGTTTATCCATGAAGAAATACAGAAGAGAGGTGCATCACAGGTACTGATACATTTCACTAATGCTTTTTTTTATAGCTGTGAAGGCCATTGCCGTTATACTAGTTAAATCAGATTGTGTACTATTTTAATAACTTGAAAACAAATCCATTGTCATATACCTACATTTAAACAAGACAAAATATATTTTTCTTGTAGCAATAGTTAAATGACCTTAAATGACCGATTCTCCACTCCAGTTGAGAGTATGGTCAATAATGAAGACCTGACTTCATTGAGATATTTAAAATGTATGTGCACATAACGCTTTTGAGTACAAAGAAAAAAATAACTTAAAGTCTAAAAAAGAAATTGTAGACTTGCAGTTTTTATTTGATTTAAAATGTAATATGGTGAGTAGCATGTTTAACTCTTGCCATGCCATTGTGTTGTTCTGTGGATGCACCTGTTTATATGTCTGGTTGTCTGTCAAAATCTGTCAGCTTCATTGTTGAAAGCATGTCAGCATGCATGTGATTTAATCTGAAGTTGTGTATTGTAATCTTTTTGCTTAATCAAACAACTGTGCCCAACTTTTAAATATTGATATAATGATTCTAATATCCCATGTTTTAGTAGGCTATGTTTATTTAAGCCATTTGGCAGGTAAATTTGGCATGTCAGCATAATACTTGCAAGTTCCTAAAATGCTGTTTGTCGTGGCAAACTGTCCTTTCATAAGAGCAATCATTATTTACATGTAGACTATGCTATAAATGTGTTGACTTAAAAGTTTTCTGAAGAAAACCATCATGGCAGTCACAAAGTGCAATATTTCCAAAATCAATCCAAAAGTGAATCCAATGGTAAGAAGACCTGGAATGTCATTCATAAGCAGCATACTGGACACCGTTCATCATGAAGTGGCATTAGCCAGTGTTTACTGATATAACAAACAGTCCATGTATTCCTTTATTACAAAGCTTACCACAGGAACTGGCCCACTGTCATCCTTCTATGAGGTATGCCAAAGTTTTGTTGTTGACCTGCAGTGCTGACTGATCATCTATTTTTTATTTTTCTCAAATGTTCTAATCGCGGCACAGCACTAAAAATACAAGTTGAACGAAACCATCAATGCTTTTGCATTGTGCTGTGACTGTATGCAGGTGTCCATAGGGAGACCTGTGATGGGGTTTGAAGCTGTGTTATCATTCCTTCATTCTCCCTTCCCCTAGCTATATCTCCTTCCTTCATGCTCTTAACACATCATTTAACAGCTCATTTGTACCTTGCTACATATTTAGTGTCTTACCGCAAATGTATAGTTGAATAAAGCTGTTCTAGCATCAGGTGAATTTAAATATATATTAAGAAAATAACTGACCATAGCACAGTTTAAACCATCTGGAAGACAATAACATATACTTGATGTAAACTTAAAAATACGAACTATTACGAAGCAAGCTTAATCTCTTAACTGTAATTTGTATTAAAGTGCATATTTTGGTTTATTAAAAATAACTGTTCATATACTGCTATTATTTTTCATGTATCAGTACATGTTAACCAGATGGGTGGTGTCATTGTTTTCAGAAAATCCGAAAAACATGTTTTTCAGGTTTGTAAAGGAGATGTGTTCAGCACATGAAGACAGACTATGAAGTTGTTTTCCTGATTTTTAAAAATGTATTTTATTTACCATTCTGTTTTTGTCCTGAAACAGTGTCAGTCAACATTACCACACACAAAAAACTTGATTTATCTGGAATATTACCATGCCATTTGCTCCACCTCATACTTTGCTGCTTTTGGCCGAAATAGGAATAGATATAATTTAACCAAATGTATAAATTCTGATTTATTGCTTTCACAGGTCACAATACATCACTGTAATTCATTATCTACACTAACATAAACTCCTTTAGAGCTGAACAGCTCACGGGTTGTGCTCAAGGCAATGGAATAATACAGTCTCCTGAATTTAACACGGTTTGCAACTGAGAGAATATTAAATAACAATGGCATTTGTATTAAATGGACTGTTTCTATCTCTGCAGAGTTTTTGTCAATAGAAGTTTGGCAATGGAGAAGATAAAATGCTTTGGCTTTGATATGGACTACACTCTAGCAGGTAAGATGAAGTATGTGCTGCATCTGAAACATGAGGTCTGCATGATGCTAGTGTCATTTATAAAGTAAGTTCAATAGAATTGTAAAACATTGCGAAATGGTTAACACCATAACATGATCCTGTAAGGTAATCCTTGGTCTCATGTATTTGGTCGTGTCATGGCTCTGTAAATAGCAGCCCTGACTTCAGCTGGCTCATGTCAGGCACATGATTTCTTGCACGCAAAGCTCTAAACAAGATTAATGGGTGCACTGACATCTATGAAATAATATGTTGTCCTTTTGATTGGTCATCTTCCTGTTTATGGATCTGTGATAATAAACAAGTGCTAATCTTCACAGGATAAGGTTTTACATTCTTTTGCCGGCACACAGGCTAATATTAACACCAAGTATGAGCTGCTTAGTCTGCTAGATCAATGTTGTGTAACTCCCTTCTAATTGCATAGCAGTGAATGTGCTGACTTTGGCAAGTATTTCAGCAGAAGTGAAGAATGCACAACAATTCTGACTCTATTTAGTTGAACTTTTATGCTAATAAGACCATGCTGGTCAGTAAATATTTGGCTAAAGTGGTCCTCCTTCCTCTCTTTCTTTGGGGAAATGTTCATTCAGCTGATCTGGCTCATTTTGTTTTTGCGGTCCAAAGGGGTTTCTTGCAACATGCAACACATTAATACAGATGTTTTGCCTAAGAAGTTCTTAAAACATTTCACTTAAACCTTTTTGCTTCTATAGAAAATGAAGTACTGGTTTATTAGGCTCCTTGAGAAGGTTAGCTCTTGCACAAGAAGCCACAGTTTTCGGGCAGTAAGATTTTGTTATTGAAAGAAACGAACAGTAAAAAAAAAATGTATCGTGGTTTCCACAAAGCTGGAGTAATAGCTGCTGAAAATTCAGCTTTTCCATCACAGAATTAAATCTTCAAATATATTCAAATAGAAAGTTCTTTTAAATTCTGATAATATTTGATCATTTTAATGTTTTTACTTTTGATCAAATAAGTGCAGCCGTGTTGAATTCTTTCAAAAACATACAAAATATTTACAGACCCTAAACTTTTGTACAGTAGTGTATATGATAGCATGATTTTCATCACTTTGTTTTCTTCTCTGTTAATAGTGTATAAGTCTCCGGAGTATGAATCTCTTGGCTTCGATCTGACTGTGGAAAGACTGGTTTCCATTGGTTACCCACAAGAGCTGCTAAACTTTGTCTATGACCCTGCTTTTCCCACAAGGTGATTTGAAAGATCATTTTCTAACATGCTTTTCAAACTGTATTTTTACTTCATGTTTGGATTCACATAAATTCTGTACATCTCTCAGAGGCTTGGTGTTTGATACAATGTATGGAAACCTGCTGAAAGTAGATGGGTATGGAAACATCCTTGTGTGCGCTCATGGTTTTAGCTTCCTGCGTGGGTAAGTCTGCACTCATAATGTCAGAGCAACTGATGTCCTGGATAGTCATCACGTTGTGCATTCATTCTTCTGCTGTAAAAATATATATATGTTTGTTGAATTTTTATGCTAGTAAAATTCACTTTTTTCACTTTTTTTATTATTTGGAAAATCATGCACTGGTGAATCATTACCAATAATACAAAATGATGCATTAAAGAAGTAAATAGTGTCACTTATCATTTTATGCAGATGTTATGGGGTTAGTCACACCTCCAGAAAATGTCATTATGTTTTTTTTATGTCAACTGTAGTCCAGAAATAAGAGAGCTGTACCCAAACAAGTTCATTCAGCGTGGAGATACTGAGCGATTCTACATCCTCAACACACTTTTCAACCTCCCAGGTTAAAATCTTATATCAGCTAATATCAAAATCCAAAAGAATATGTAGAATTCATAGTCCATGTTTAAGTTAACACTGTTTATTTTTGTGCTTTATTAGAGACATATCTCTTTGCCTGCCTGGTTGACTTCTTCACTAGTTGCCCCAGATATAGAAGGTTTGTTTTTGCGCCCTCATTGAACACTTCAGTAGCTCCTCTGGTCTGTATGATGACCTTTACATTTTTGCCTCCACAGTTGTGAGAGTGGCTTTAAAGATGGAGATCTTTTCATGTCTTTCAAGAGCATGTTTCAGGATGTCAGAGATGCTGTGGATTGGGTCCATTTCAAGGTGAAGGCTAGTTTTAAGTGCCAAAAGAAACAGCAGTTCTTGACTTAATATAGATTTCACACTATGGGTAACTGCTTCTGTGTGACATTTCAGGGCTCACTAAAAGAGAAAACGGTTGAAAACCTGGAGAAATATGTGGTGAAGGATGTAAGTAAACCGGATTATTGAACAGCTTCTTGCTGATCAGTGTTTTTGTTACCTTATTTCATTTTGCATGTTTATTCATAATGAATTGCAGTTTAAAGTTCACAGACATCATTTTTGTGTTTCTGTCTTGATCTAGGCCAAACTACCATTGCTGCTAAGCCGAATGAATGAAGTTGCCAAAGTGTTCCTTGTTACCAACAGTGACTGCAAATACACAGATGTGAGTTATTACAGACATTATCTGACAAAATCTGTTGGATTTTCATTAGAAACAAATGTAAGATGTCATTTCCTCTCCTTTTTTCTTTTAGAAAATTATGACATACTTGTTTGATTTTCCACATGGTCCAAAAGTAAGTAATCTTCAGTATTGTTGTTCATCAGCATAACAGTAGTACTAAGTTGTTTTCATTTGTCTCGGATCCCCAATGAAAATGTCTTGTGACGGAGGATATAATTTGTGTGGAAAACAAGCAACAAGCTGCACTGTGTAAAAGAACACTCCAGTTATGATGTCTGTAATATTATAGTTTTCATTAAAAAGTGTTCTAATAAATTATTTTGAGAAAGTGGGTATGAACAGAAAGCCAGGGAGTATCAGGGGACATGTAAGAACTCGTTTTATTGTATACACAAAGACAGTGACAGACTGAATCTGTTGTTTTTTTTTTTTATGACAGGCTGGTACGCCTCATCGGCCCTGGCAGTCCTACTTTGACCTTATTCTGGTGGACGCCAGGAAGCCAGTGTTCTTCGGAGAGGGCACAGTCCTGAGACAGGTGGACATGGTAAGATCAGCTAGACTCACATGAGTAGTTTAATGTGACACTCATTGATTTAGCCATATTTTTGTTCTGTAGACCACTGGGAGACTAAAGATTGGAACATATACAGGTCCCTTGCAGCATGGCATAGTGTATTCCGGTGGTAAGATAAAAATAAATGTTGTCCTTTTTTTTTTTTTTTTTATTCTGGTCTAAAATGCCTGATTGAATATTCTTTCTTCTCCCCAGGTTCCTCAGACATAGTTTGTGACCTGCTGGGAGCGAAAGGAAAGGACATCTTGTACATCGGTGACCACATCTTTGGAGACATCCTGAAGTCTAAGAAGCGTCAGGGCTGGAGAACGTTCCTGGTGATTCCTGAGCTGGCTCAGGAGCTGCATGTGTGGACCGACAAGAGCAGTGAGTCTGTGACAGGGTTATAATAGTTCATGCTCATTACTTGAAATAAAACCAGCAAAACCATTTTTTTATTAATTCAGCCAGTTGACAAAACTACATTTCTCATTTTCATTTAGTTGAACTAAAATTGAAATAACAATGAATAAAAACTATATATACATAAAAAAACCTGAAAAAATATTAATAATATTACTTAAACTTTAAAGAATAGTCCACTCCAAAAATGAACATTTGCTGGAAATATTTTCACTTTCAGGCCTACCAAGATGTAGTTTATTTCTTAATTGCAAAAGATTTGGATATATTTAACATAATACATTACTTTCTCATCAAAGGATCCTCTGAAGTGAATGGGTGCCGTCAAAATGAGAGTTCTAACTGTTAAAAACATCACAATAATCCACAACGAATCCATCTAATTGTTCTACATCTTGGATGGCCCGAGGGTTAGTGAATTATAAGCAAATTTTTGTTTTTTTGGTTGAACTGCTTAAAACTAAATTTAAAACAAAAATAAAAACTCATTTAAAATATGTATATTAAAAAATCTCACTTATACTAAAATAGAAACGATGCATGCAGCCTGCAGACACACATTATGCTCAGTTCACAGGACAGTTCACTGTGTTCTCTTTTTTTGCAGCACTGTTTGAGGAACTACAGGGTCTGGACGTGTTCCTATCAGAGCTCTACAAGTAGGTATCATCCGTGAACTTCTGCTCCGATGTTTGCTCCACTGCCATCCAGTGAGTCAAGCACTCGTTTACCCAGAGGAGAACACGTCGCTTCCTCCCTGCTGTCTGCAGCCATTTGACATGCAGATAAAGAAACGCACATTCCTTTCTATTTCAAGACTGATGGTTCACGTCTTCTATTACTTGAACTCATTCAACACTGATCTCAACCCACATCTCTCTTTTTGTCCTGCCATTTTCTCCATCCTTTCTTTCTTTTGTCTACAGGCATTTGGACAGCAGCAGCAATGAGAGACCTGATATCAGTTCTATTCAGAGGAGGATTAAGGTATATTTCTTGATGCATAGGAAAGCAGTGCACTGTGTACTGAGAATATTGTCAGTGAAGACACGGTAAAGTAAAATTTAATTTACTTACCCCCATGTCATCCAAGTTGTTCAAGTCTCTCTTTCTTCAGTCAAAAAGGAATTAAGGTTTTTGAGGAAAAGATTCCAGGATTTCCCACTGGTTTAAGGTCCAAATTGAAGTTTCAGTGCAGCTAAAAAAAACCAAAACAGCATATATTTATCTTTTGTAACCATATAATGTCATTTTTATTGATTTTAATGTACACTTATTTTCCCATCACTTCTTTCAAACTCAGTTGTGCGCTGTTTCTGTATTTTTGCTTTTCTCAGAAAGTGACCCATGACATGGACATGTGCTATGGGATGATGGGAAGTCTGTTCCGCAGCGGTTCTCGTCAGACTCTCTTTGCCTCTCAAGTGATGCGCTATGCTGACCTATACGCTGCATCCTTCATCAATCTCCTGTACTATCCTTTCAGCTACATGTTCAGAGCCGCCCATGTCCAGGTAAGCTCAACAAACACACTGTCTACAGTTGATGCATTAATCATAAAAGTCACTTCAGTAACCTGTTTCCTTCTGTACATTCAGATGCCTCACGAGTCCACGGTGGAGCACACTCACGTGGACATCCATGACATGGAGTCGCCCATGGCCACACGCAACCGCCACTCCATCGACTTCAGAGACCACGAGTGCAAGAGACACCAGCTGACCCGCTCCATAAGTGAGATCAATCCGCCACACCTCTTCCCCCAGACGCCACAAGAGATCACGCACTGCCACGATGAGGATGACGATGAGGAGGAGGAGGAGGAAGAATAAACCTGTGGCATTGCTGCTAACTGTTTTGGGTTTTTAGAGATGTGTGTCTGCTGTTTAAATAAGTATAATCCTTGCCTTCACACTCAGCCATATATTTTATAGAGATAAAAGAGAGGATGTTTATTTGTTGCAAAGTGTATAACGTATTTTAGGAGTAATGGTCTGATGAGAGTATGAAGCTACAACTGGGTTTTGATAGTTCTAGCTTCTTATTTTTGAATGGTGTTTACATGGAAGTGTCAACGGAGAAAAGATCCCCGTTTAAACTGAATTACAGAATCCGTTATTTGCATGACATTGAGGGAACAAATGAGTTACAAGGTACGACACCGACTTAAGCTTGAAGAAAATGCATGAATACTTATTCTGTGTCTCCAAAAAGCCTTCAAAATTTAGATAAGAGCCGTGTTGCATGCTGGGAAATGTCACACCAACAATGCAGCTTGCTCGGTATCTGGCTGCCTGTTAAGTGCTGTAACATTGCCATCTTCATTTTAAAACTCGAATGCAAAATGCTGTCATGTTATTGGGTGAAAAATGGAACACATGCAACTGTTGCTATTTTATGCAGAGTGAGTCGCAGGGTTTCAGGTTACTAGATACTGATACTGTAATTCTTATGCACTTGCCATGATCACTGTGTTAATATTAGACCTTGAATCTAGAGCTTAGATTCATTATTTACTATTTTTATATCCACTGATATAAAAGTTAATGCAGCCAGATATTGTAAACGAATCTTTGTTTTATTTTAGCATAACGGTTAGTTTTTGGCAGTTGGCTGTGATTTAAGATCGAGGCTGAGCTTGTCTGAATGTTTGACACAAAGCCTTGTGGGTGACATTGGACCAAAAGGAAGCTCGTCTATGAATCACGCTCTGTCATAGTGAACATTTGTACTTCATACAGTAACAGTCCAGATCCTGAAACTTTGCTTTTGACTGACATGGTGCTCTGTTCAGCAACAGAAGTGGTTTTGTCTTTTGTTATCATTTTAAATCAAAAAGGGAATTTTTTTGATGGGTCCATGATGCTTTGGAAGTCCATACCATACCATTTGCACACATGTATACTGTATTGGTTTATTTTGAACAGTGCTGTTGATTTTGGACTGGAGTTGATATCATCTTGCGGATGTAATTTGTTATTAGTGGCCTTCGTTTAAATTCACAGATGCTGTTGAAGATGATTTATTTTGTGACAGTGATATAGTGCTTTAACCGAATCAAACACCCCTCCGTTTATTTTGAGGCTTTCTCATTCAGGTAAGATCTGCTGTATATGGGGGTGTGGCATGATTCATCTGTACTTTTTGTTTAAAACTCTGGATTTGTTTGATTCTGTTTGAGCCCAAAGCTTGTGAATCCATTTTTAAAATGGTTTCCTTATACTGTTATGTTGTGCGTTACTGTATCTCAAACGGTTATGACAGACAATGTGGGAGGAGTTTTAATGTAGGAATAAATCCGAAATATTTTTTTTTGTTTTGATGTTTTCGTTACACAGGATTGGTTTTCAGTGCTTTGGCTTTGTTGCGTATAAAGAGAATAAAGTTGTCATGCAGCACCCCCTTGTGGTCATTCAGCAATAGCTGTCTTTGCATCCTCCAAAACCCACGTGGAAAAATTGTGGTCACTAACTATTGTATTTTGCTTAAAACCTGGGAATTATAACTTTAAGGGACATTTGTTTTAAAAAAAAGAAAAAAATCTTAATTAGATTTGGAAATCCCATGTTTTGCTGTCCAGGATCATGCAATCCTTGTTCATACATCACAATGATCCAGATGCACACTTTTTCAGATGACCAAATCTGGATTACTAGAGCTCTGTGGAGCCCCTGGAGGCCAGTTGTTCAAAAAATAATCCTATTTGATTTCGACTATTATATTGGATCAAATCTTGAAAATGGGGTTTTCAAAACAAAAAAGGGCTGTAAAATCAGTTAAATCCAATGTTGGTTATGATCTGGACCAAATCGTCACTGTGTTGTTCAAATACTTTTAGTAAGATTGGGATACTTTTGATGCAAAAAAAAAAAAAAAATTATACTGATCTCAGCAAAATGATTGATTTCAGGAATAAAAATGTAATTAAAACTTTAAAACTGATTTAAATATATAATATTTGTAGCTTGTAATGTATACACACAAAGACACATTATAGTGTATATAAACATTAGGCAGGTAGAAATTAGGCTATCTCTCAAGCCTTTCAGTAGTTTACCAAAACGTAAAAAAAAAGATCTTGGAATGAAATAATCCCCCAAACAGCTGTCAATATCAAGCAGAAATATATTTCAAGATCATGGGTTTGATTGCCAGAAAACTGAACATGCACGAACTGATTAAATTCTTCTGATAAAAGCATCTGCCAAATCCATACACAGGTGCATATTTTGTTAAATGTGAGCCAAAATCATCACAATTAAAAGAACCAAAGACTTAAACTACTCCAGTCTGTGTGCACTGAATTTATTTAATACACAAGTTTCACAATTTGAGTTGAATTACTGAAATTAACTTTTCCACGACATTCTAATTTATTAAGATGCACCTGTATGTAACCTAAAGGACCTCAAATTCTGTACATGCATTCCTCAACATTAAAGTTTTCAACGCTTTGCAGGCATTTTCATTACATTACGTGAAAAAAAAGAAAGTCACATAAAAATAAAAAAAAATAATTGGGTTAACCAGGATTTCAAATAATACAAAAATGTAAATGGGTCAAATTGACCCCTACATTTCCCAACATAAAGAGTTGATCATTCATTCAAAACGGTTTAGGCCAATTAAAATCTATTACTTTTCTCTTTTAAAAAATCATAGGCAATATATTCAAGAGTAAAAAAATACAATATTATTTTTGAATCAATTTTCTGGTTAAAACCAGTGTTTCATCTGTCACCATCTGATCAGTCTTATTAGAAATATTCAATAAATAAATAAATATGCAGGCAAACAAAGTTGTCAAACAGTTTTATTAAAGCAATTTCCATCTGCATTATATATATATATATGAATATTTAAATCTGATATAGCATTGTCTGTTTTATAGTATGTAAGCATATAATAGTACTCTCTGATTTATGACTGTACAGTATCTCTTTACACATTCAAGACTGAAAATAGCAGCAGTGTATGACCGACTCAAACCGCATGTTAGAGCACCACATTTCTGAAGACGTTTCCTCTTATCTAAGGCAGGCGATCCAACGTAAAAACACTGATCTGATCCGTAGGACATCACCAAATACTTTAAGTGAAATAAACACTGTGTGGAAAAAATGGAATAAGCGGTCGATGTAACAGAAGAACAGGAATGCTGACCGAAGCATTTGTTAGTGTTCAACAATCACTATTTCCCATCTCAAGCACCTTAACAGTAGTTGTGTTAGTCTAACAGACTTACTCTACCTCTCAGTCTCATTAAATTAAATTCTTACTAGTTCACTTTTGGATATTTTGTCCTATCTGCGAGCACATTAGTTGGTCACGATTGTCCCTGCATAGCTGTTACACTATTGCACTGAGAGGTTGCTACATAAACACTCGAGACGTGAATATCCTGATATCCGGCGGCTTTACGCATCTGACAGAAGCGTCTGAGGAGGTTCTGATAAAAAATAAAATAAAATAAAAAAACGGTCAGCGGTGAAAACCATCAGCCAGAGATTCATTCCCCTTTATATCAAGAGCGTTAATATAATCCTAAACCAAATAAATACATTAATGCCTAAGTATTTTCCTTTTTCGCCTGTTTTAAATTCAGTGAATCATCAAGTACCTCTTTTACAATCCCGTGACATTGAGTTTTACATGAATAGATTTTCTAAAAATAATAATAATAATAATAATAATAATAATAATAATAATACAAATAAGATAAAAGAGCAATAGCAGAATCTGAAGATGAGATATAAGCTAGAGTGTAAGTTCCTGAAATAGTGTCTTTGAGGTCCTAAACGCAGCTAGCAACTATCTTAAGAAAGGTAGTTGTGACATACAAAACGTTTCTTTTAAAAATGAAGAGTTAGGTGGTTACAGTAAAAGCACTGAAAATCAAAAACGTATCGTTAGTTAAGAGTGGTCCGACGTACGTAAAAATGGAACCAATCATGAGACGTATACTCTATTCACCTTAAAATAGGTGACGCTGTACCTCAGCACAATCAGGGCTGACGTAAAAAAAAATCTCTCTCTCTGTATATATATATATATGAATGAAAAAGGCCCTCATATGTAAACACATTTGATTTCTTTGTACTGCAAACACCTGCGCGTGACGTGGATTAACCTGGGCAGAAGAAATCGCTAAAATCGTTGTCGGTGTTATTTGGCACAGTCCAGATACGCCCTTTCTTTCGCCTGCTTATGCGTGTAATGTCTGAGGCTGCTGTTTTTTTTTTTTGTAACAAATTATGCCAAATGTCTTTGGTCGTGGGCTGAGATGTATTCTGGCTTTTCTCAAAGGGCTTGGGGATATTGATCTCCATGTTTACAAGCCTCCCGAATGCTGAGATCTCATCTGCTCAGTCTTCCTGGGTCGAATGGAAGATTTTGGAGAGCTCCACGTGGCCCGGGCCCTTGAAGGCCTCCTTTGTTGACAGTAACCGCACGCTGTCTAAAGGCACCGGCATTTCTTTGTCCTTCTGGTATCGTGTCTGGTCGGGGTGTGGTGCGTGTCGTCACCTGGCTCCTTCTAAGTGAAAGTGTGTATTTCAAGAGTGTCTGTCCTCGATCGAATGAGCGAGTGAGAATGATGTGGTGGTCCCTAACTGATTCGCTGCACACAAAAGATGTTAAGGTCATTAGTGCATGCATAGTGAGATATGCGGCCCTTCACATTGTAGTTTTGTGAATGTTCCCCTTTGAAATCGACCGTGATGAGAGGAAGTGAAGCTGCCCACAGGAAGGCCTCTCGTTCAGTACGTGGCAAGGGAGAGGCTAACGGGAGCCGTTTGCGCTCTTTTGCCATCTCTCTTCGCTGAGGGCGGTTAAATTGCCCCGTCGTTGTGACCGGTGTAGTTGGGTTTGTATGAGTTGGTGGTCAAAAGAGTTGCTGACTCGTCCAGCGGTCCATCCTGATGCTCTGTGAAGGTCAGCTCGATCTTGGTGAACTCACTGTCTGTGGACTGAGGCGTCTTGTCCATGCGAGACGCCATCAGGGCGTTCTGATATTGCTGGCGGGTCACCTGACAGAGAGAGAAGGAGAATTTACGAGACATAGTTATGTATTTTGGGCTTTTTGTAATGTGGTACTGCTAATATCTGTGATTAATCACATGCGGTTGTATTTTTATATCATTTAAAGATGCTTTGAATAGAAGCCTCATGGAAATTCACATTGATGTTTTCAGATTTAGATTTTTTAAAGCCAAGTGTATTTCAAAAGCGCTGAACAATATAGCCACTAATTCATGACTGCAAGTTATTTCTTTAGACTTTTTTGTATTTTCTAATGGGTTGTGTAAGTTAACGTGTTAAGAAAAAAATAGAGAGAATAATATATATTTTTTTATATTCATATAATTTTGGGGATTCTATTGACATATCTGATTTTTAACAGTAAGAAATAAAAGCTAAATCTGTTCCTAGGTACTTGTGACATTTGTTCAGAAATATTCCATTTGCTAATACCAAGTAAATAATTTCCAGAAAACATTTTAATAATTTTCTTAACTCTAGTACAAGTTTTCCCGAACCAAACCCTTCTCATGTGTAATATTTACTTGAAGTACATATAATATATATTACAAAACGACATGTTCACAGGTTCTCTGATGTCAGTTAATTGTCACAAGATCTGCAAGTCCACTAATACAATATTTCCTTTTTTTAAGTGTTTTATTTTGATCGTTTTTATTTTAAAAGGTACTTATTTATTTTTAAGATTTAATTGGTTATTAGCTTTTCATCACCTTACAAACCCAAACTCTCTGTTCTAGTGCAAAGACAATATAAAAGGACAGTTATTTATTTTGCAAATGTATATTACACTGTAAAATATTATGTTTAATGTTATCCCGCAGTATGTGAGATTAATTCAGATAAATATAGCCGTCTTTAAATTTCAGGAAGTAGGATCATCATATTTGGGCATCAAAAGGTTTCAAATCCTCTACACTAAACGATAACATGCAAACTGCATGTTGCCCTCAATTAAAACAGAGCTTCTGATTAATGTGAAAATATAATATGATTTTCAATTTTAACACGACTGTCAGCAATTCCATGAGTTCAGAAGTGCAATATAAATCCTCAGCAGCGTTCAGACCTTGATGTAGAGCAGGTCAGAGGCGGCTCTCACGGAGAAGTCTGGCATGTAGACCTGCAGGAAGGAGTTGAGCTGGTTGTTGCTGCTGCCCAGTGTGGGGGTGACCGCCTCCATCCGGTCACTCCTGTTCAGGGAGTCCGAGTGGTTGAGTCCGAACGCTCGTGGAGGTGACTTATTTTCTGTATAGCAAATAAAGGGTCACATGCAGGTCAGTGGTCAACTGCTGGTGTTGCTGTGATGTAAACAAACGAAACCAAAGATTCTTGTCTGATGTTCCATACATTTTTCCATTCATTTTGGATGCCCTGTCTCTTCTCATGAACCTTGCTGCTGAATTCTTTTGTGTGTTTAGTCACAAAAGTTAAGCTTAATTTATTTACAATCCAAATTGGGATGTAGCAGCCATTTAATATGACTAGAAATCCAGTCAGGATTTGCTTACGTAGCCAACTAATGAACATTAATAAGGAAAAACAACCTTTAACAAACAACTTCTAACATTCTTTTGGCACTAACTTTTGTTTTGCTGATAAAACAATGGATATAATCCATTCCCTTTTTACACATTTACAAACCTCGCCAGAAAGTGACATAATTAAGATAAAAACATCTGCTTAATAACTCACACGCTAACAGTTTTTAATCAAAATAAGATTAGGTTCTCCACTTCTTAAAGAAACCGTTCAAAGGGTGTCTGTGGGGAAGCAGTCCAACAGTCATTAGACTGGAATGTATATAATCCCAGGGTCAGATATCTAACCTTGTGGATTTTTTTTGAATTTAGAAAAATATACACAACCAATTTGCTTCATATGAGCATTTTTTAACCAAAAAACAAATGGTATGTACAGTAGCATTAAAAACGTTTAGGTCGGTAAGATTATTGTTTTTGAAAGAAGTCACCAAGGCTGCATGTATCAGATAAAAAAAAGAAAATAAACAGTAATATTGTGAAATATTATTATAATTTATTCTTGTGACAACTCATTTTCAGCAGCAATTACTCCAGTGTTCGGTTTTACATGATCCTTTAGAAATTATTATAATATGCTGATTTGGTGCTCAAGAAACATTTCTTATTATTATAAATTTTGAAAACAGTTAATAAATTGATCGGATCAATGCTTATAGGCTCCCATGACCATTATCAGACCACTGACAGTTAGTTTGTAACAGGGAAAACTCTTGAAGCACTTTTCCAGTCTTCCAATTCTAATGTGAAAGAGAGGATTCAGTGAAAGGAATGAAAAGCGATGGAGAAACGAGTGCGGTACCTGGAGATCCTGCCAGCGATTCTGCCCTGCTCACCACAAAGGTTCGAGACAAGGAGAGAGGAACTGGAGAGCAAGAGGAAGGGTGGGAAAAATTAAGGGAAAACAAGGGAAAGACCAAAGGGAAATCATGGGGAAGAAAATATGATTGACACCGAATTCCATCAAGAATCAAAAGTGTAATCATTTGCATAGCGTGCATTTACATAATGTGATTGATTAAAAAAGAGTCAGAAGCATGTGTAATAAATAACATCATGCATGATTTGGTAAAAAAAAAAAAAAAAGAAGAAATCAACCATATGAAAGAGTGTAAAAACTTCAGAGATGAGGTGCTTTCTTTCATGACCAAATATTGTACATTTCATAAAATCAACAGTTATTTTCATAAAAAATCCTGACATTTAGGAGTGTGTGTGCAAGTAGTGAGAAAATCCATCGTTCAGACCTGGTGAAGAGGTTAAAGCCAGCACTCCATAATAAGAGAAGGCACCAGCTTCAAACTTCATCCCCTCCTTTCCAGCTTCAACCTCCACCTTCCCCTGTGAGCCAACAGTTACAAGTATTTGAGAGAAAACTAGGAAAGTGTTGGAATTAAATTTGTTCAAAATAAGGACCAAACCCTCTGCAACAGCTTTTGCGATCACATGCTGTCTAGGTAGGCAACTCTCTAGGTTTTGGAAAAGAGCTTGGAGATTTTCAATCGTGTGAACCTCACAATCCTTTGTGACTTTTCAATCAGAATTCATACCTGCAAGATGAGGATGAAGTAGTCCACAGGCTTGTTGCGGTGAAAGAGGTAGTGCTCTGACATTTTCTTGTTCTTGTCATCATATTTGAGCTCCTGGATGACGTTAGGATGTTTCAGCAAGCGCAGGAGGATTTTCTCTGACATTTGAGCTGTACTGAATGACTCCACCTCTGGTAGAGAGAATAAAAAAAAAAACATGGGGTTAAGAATGCTTTAAAAGTTTGTGATTGCGTTCATAATAAAAAACAGAGACACATGTAGTTACATGCTGGACATCAGTACCAGTTTCCAGGAAACGCAGCGCGGCCAGAAGAAGCTGTGGTGATATTTTCACGCTCAATTCATTATCTGTGGGTTTGAAAGCGGAGAAGTCCTGTTTCCTCTCTCTGTGTGCTATCCTCTTTTTCGTCTTGTTGTCAGCTTTCATTTGGGAAAAACAAGATGACATGGTTAGATGGTTTTACTTACATTGCATTAAAGAAAGAAAATCTTTCTTTGAAATCAAGGTTAAAATCCAGGTTCTCGGATTAGGTAGTCTTTCTATTAATTTTGATTAATATGTTTTTTTTACATTTTGTAATTCTATTTTTAAGAAAAGTTTCAATTTAATGCATCTAAATAATACATTATGTGGCTTCACAATCAACTGAAACACCTTGAATGCATGCAAGGGTATACATCTTAAAAAATAATAATAATTAAAAAAATAAATAAAATGTACAAAAATAAATCAATGTAAAGTATTTTTAATAAAATTATAATGTAATAGATATTAGGTGAAACTATTTTCTGATATTTTTAAAGGTCTTGACATCTTTATGACCCCCTTAATAAAATAAATAAAAATAAATTGAGTGTAATATATTATATATATATATATATATATATATATATATATATATATATATATATATATATATATATATATATATATATATATATATATATATATATATATATATATATATATATATATATATATATATATATATATATATAAAGAATTAAATTTAAAACTTGCTTATCTTAGAAGAAGTGCATTCAAGTCACTGTATGTATTAAATATTTTGGAAAAATATAAGAACATATAGGTTGAACAGAATAGAATAAACTCATATGGTTGGATAATAGCATGTGCCAGACATGTAAATGCAAATGATACTCACTGTAAAGGTCAGTCTCATCAAGAATCTCAGATTTGATGATTTCCTCAATGACGTCTTCCAGCGTGACAATGCCCAGAACCTCATAGAATGGGTCTCCCTCTCCTTCGTTATTCACTCTTTGGACAATGGCCAGATGGGATTTACCTGCCACGGCAAAAACCAAATACAGTTACACGAGAAGTTTATGAGGTATCAAGATCATTTTGGACATGGTGGTCCCCCTGTACCCTAAACAACCATGAATGCACTCAACCCCACAGAATTACAGTTCTGCTGGTTTATGATAAAAATATGTCACACTTGCTTACTAAGAACCCCGAGAGAGTTATTATTTGAAAGTTGTGACTGTTCAAACATAAGGTTCTTAGAAACAGTCAGACAATGATCCATCACGTTTTCTTAGCAAATCTCTCATGGTTCCACATCTGTTTTCCCAGGACCTCTTTGATAAGCTGCTTAAAAAATTCCTGCCCAGCACTGTCAACCAAAACGCTAAAGAAAATTATTTTCCTGTTTCTCAGCTAGTGATCATTTAAAAGGAATTTTCCGGAGCCAGAGCTAATATTAGATCTGAAATGAAGTTTCCATTCCACTTGGGCAATGCTCTCACCGGCGTGGAAGTGTAGCAATCCATTATGTAGTGTGTCCGTATAAAACTTTTCCAGAAATACCAGTATACAGTAGCAAAAAAGAAGCGGTTTCTTTAAAAAAAACTACTGGGCGGCAGAGAGACCCCAGTTAATGACTGACCAATCTTTCTTTCCCCTCTGCTTGGTCAAAGGGACGTGCAGGCCTATTTCATGCCTGCTGGATTCAGTAAGCACCCATACCGGCATGAGGAAATAGAAGTTTGTTTTCATTTAAAACCAGCATGACTTAAAATCATAAGATTATTATGTAAATAAAAAACTCCCTCTATCTCACTGTCCAGGCCGCCCACATTTCTCACCCCTGATCTATCTGATCTTAAGAGATTTAGACAGTCACACCTCAACACATGAACCAAATAAAACACAATAAATGATTCAATAAATGGTCCTATATACAAACAATCTAGAGAAGTAGAGCCCCATTGTTTTGAGTTCCCAAGAATTGAACAAACAGTGTCACAGAGGTTTTAACAGCAATTAATAAAAAGTCTGAGACTGTTTAATTTTGACCACTTTGAGAAGATATTTTGAAGTGTAAGTGTTTTTTCACATGTCGAGATCTGATGCACTTGTGTTCAGAATTAATGCATTTTTTAAAATCAAAAATAAACATATGATCTATATCCAGAGCGTACAATTCTCCCACACTTCCAAAGGCATAAAAATAAGACCTCTGGCATGTAAGAATGAGACACTTCCTTTCTATGCTCAAGACACGGCTGTCGAGCATAAAGCATTCTTTTAAGGGAAATTAAAACTCAAGATGGACTGATGCAATGCTTTCTAGAAAGTCCCTATATTAAACATTTGAGATCAAGTGAACGGAACACATGGTTTCTAGACAACACACAAAAGACACATTTTGTACATTCCCACCTTATTTATGGAATGAGGTTTTTCCTTCGATATTTTCCATAATGGAACATCCCTAAAAATAGTCGATGAGACTGTGGGTGGCACGTCTGTGATGCTTTACTGGAACATCTTACAAATGTTGCAGGCACTTATCAAGGCTGACGGGCCTTTTTATATAGCACTTTTTAAAAAAGTAAAATGACTTTAGGTTCCCAAGGAAAAGACTAAATATTTCACCCCGGAAATGGAAATGTCAGTGCAGTAAATTCACCCCCAGTTCTTTTCCCCTGTGGCAGGCCTATAACTAACAGCATCATAAACTGTACAATAGTGCATGCACAGTTAATTCTAACACAAAATATAATTAACATTAGCTTATATTCAATTACAAATTATATCTCACTTACATTATAGTCACATGTCAAGATATTAGAGCTTCCCAAAATACTGAACACTTCAGTGCTCATAAACGTCTTTACTTAAATTAGAATGTTAAAAAATGTATAACTTTATCTATAGCTAGAAAACGTTAATAGGTAATAGTAAATAATTACTTTTTGAAAGTAACTTACCCAACACTGATAACAACCTATATTATTAACATTAATATATGTGCTAATATAATAGGATATTTGTAGTTGAATATTTTTGAAAGAAAAACTGAATAGAAACTAAATTAAATTAAATATTGATTAATAACTTAAAAATCTATTTTTTTTTGGGGGGGGGGGGGGGGGTTCTTTGATGAAAAGAAAGTTCAATTGAACAGAATTTATTTGAAATAGCGGACTTCACAGTCACTTTTGATCAGTTTAATACATCCTTGCTGAATAACAGTAGTAATTTCTTAAAAAAGAAATCTTAGTAACCTCTAACTTTTGAGCAGCAGTGTATATTATTCATAATGTAATATACTTTATAAAATAACTTTTGTGAAATAATGTATACAAATGTATAAATATAGTTATAATTTAGATCCGGACCTTTCCCTCTTTTATCCCGTGTCAGTTTACTGCTCAGCTTTTAACTAACAATAATGCATAATTCTTAAAAGTGTTTTTACTGGAAACAAGTGGCTTCATTTGTTTAAGACACGATTTATGACATTTAAGAGTTTATTTTGTCAACATCAACATCAATTGACCCTGTGAATTCCTGACCCTGCTTACAGGATTAAGCATTACAACTCCACAACATTTTGAATGCAAATACCTCTCATTCCTGTGAAGAGTCGTTTTATAAAACTAGAAAAGCCAAGAGTAAAAAGCCACCATGAAAGCTGCTTACATAAAGAACAACCTGAAATCGAGCAATAAAGATAATAAAATAAACGTAAAAATAATTAGCTATGCACAAAATGTTACAACAGCCAGAAATAAATAACCTGAAAATAAAAGTTAAACAAACAGTACAGATGCATAAAATCCAAGAGGAACCTTGAATAAGGTTATAGATAATAAACAGATATATGTAGACCCATCAGAGACCAGCGGCTTAATGGTCACTTGACCTTTGACACATCAGGTGACAACATGCTTTCGCCGTAACAGCATATCACTACTTTTGTGTTGAGTAAACACAGTTTGAAAGTATGCTGAGTCACAACAAAGACAGGGAGAGAAAGGCTTATGATGGTGATATGGAGTCCTTTACATAGGAGATGTGGGGGCTTCTAAGACAGGCTTTGTTGATGGACTCAAGCTTGACACTATACTACACATACCTCAATTGTTGGCCAAATCTGGTTAAGTCCATTTCCTGTTCAGCCACAATTTGTGGAATGTTGAGCCACAGTCCTACTATGGTCTTCGTCCGCAACTGGATGACAGCGTGTTTGTAAATGACCGTCAAACGCGGAATACTTCAACCCAAACTGGCTTCTACTTTGAAACAACTCACTACTAAACTGATTAAGACGCACTTTAACTTAAACTATATCATTTAACCATTTAAATACATATGTTACAGCTGTATTCTTAAAGAAAGAAATGGCATAACTTAACCCACTCATGTTGTTGTTTGGTATTTCTGTTATAAAATAATCACTGGCTCAGACGTCATGTTCTGATTGCTCAGGGCACCAGAATGATTACTCGAGGCCTGTTGAAGAAATTATTCCATAAACAGCAATGACAAAACACAGCTTTATGGGATGTAATTTTGCAAAATAAAAACTTATGTTATTAGTGGATATTGTCTTTTCCTGAACTCTGCTCCAGAGATCAATGTTATATCTGAGCCAGAGACTGATGGTGAAGTTTAATACAGTTTTCTTGAATTGTCTTCATTGAACCCTCAGAGAGAAGAGACCATCAACAGGTACCATTAAAACATCTTATATTACATCTAATAATATTATTAATAGTAATGGAATATTAATGGAGTCTGTTTTGTATGTTAGAGCTTTACTTAAAATATTTACTGACCCAATGACCCCCAAAGCCACGGGGGAAAATGTTCTCTGCAAGGATTTAAAAAAAAACTTTAATTAGCTAAATATTAACTATACCACAGTATAGCATGCTAAATAGATCATTTGTTTAAACAGAGAATTAGTGAAGCAGTTAGAAATTTGTCATTTATAAATAACATGAAAATTATTTTGAAATGCTTTATTGCTTTATTTAAGCGAAATGTGATAAATGGTAACGCTATGGTTTCCTCATCAGGAGAAAGTGAAGTGCTTGCTAGCGACTGTAACTTTCTAACTTCATGGGGTTACTGAAAGTTTGAAAATGCTGTTGAAACTAACATTTAGACATGATGAAGATATACTTTTATTATAACCATTATATTACTCAAAAAGCAAGAACATTATCTATAATTTTACCCTTTTATACTCACCTCTTATACTCACACCTCTTATCCAATTCAAGGTGAATTATTCAACAACGCAACTGTATATAACTTTGGTTTTTTTTTTAAGTCCAAGCATATACTTTTATTATTATATAGCTGAATTCCTCAACAATGGAAGGTGCAGCTTTAAAAAAAAAAAAAACAATGCACTGTATTATACAACTTACCTTTTTTAAACTCCTCGAGCATGGCATCCAGCTTTGTATCATTGAAGACAAAATGCAGAGGGTGGCTGTAGAACTTGGTGATGGTTTTCAACGGCGTGCAGTCATCTGGATCCACAAAGGCCAAGTCCTTGACAAACAGCAAGTCTACAATATGACATTTCTCGCCCTCATACACAGGTATTCGCGTGTAGCCGCTCTCCATGATCTCAGACATGGTGCTGAAGTCCAGGATGGCATCAGCGGCAATCATGAAGCAGTCCCGCAAAGGCGTCATGACATCCTCCACAGTTTTAGTCCTGAGCTCCAGAGCACCCTGGATGATGTTGAGCTCCTCTTTCACCAGGTCATTATACGGATCTGTCACCCTGAGCATCTCCAGAAGCTTCTCCCTGTTGTACACAGTGCCGATCTCCTGCCCCAGCACGTGGTCCAGGAGTTTACTGACGGGATATGATGCAGGGAAAGTGAGGATCATAAAGAATTTAGTCAGGAGGATAGTGTTTGCACCCACGGCGAGCCCATGCCTGGAGCAGATGGCTTGTGGCACGATTTCCCCAAAGATCACGATCCCAATAGTGGACACCACTATAGCGATCAGCCCTGATCCTGCGATGTCATCGAGCAAGATAGTCAAAGTGGTATTGACCAAGACATTTCCCAGGAGCAAAGAGCACAGAAGGTAGTTTCCTTGGCTTCGGACTGGCTCGATCTTCTTCGCGTAATTCTTCTCCTTCTCAGTCCCGCAGTTCTGGACGATCCGGAGCTCCATGGGATCCAACGCCATCAGTCCCAGATTCAGCCCGCTGAACATGCCGGACAAACACAACATCATGGCAATAAAAATCACCTGCAGCCAGAAAGGCAGCAGGAACTTCTTCTCCTCCACCACGATCACTTTAGTGTCCTGTCCCTCGTGATAGACCCAGGTGCTCTCGGACCACGAGTCCTGCGCGCCAGGTGTGGCGGTGGCGATGCACAGGTAATACACTTTGCTCTTCTCAGTTTTTCGCAGAGGCTTCACCTCGATTTCAATAATACCAGATGTCTTTCTGTTTACCTCCACGTTGGGAAGGATGATGATATCGGAGGATCGGATGCCGCAGGGATGCGAGGCAGGTGCGTCTCCGGGGCTCGTGCTCTCCGCGGGTGCGCTGCCGATGCTGTGTTCCGTAAAGGCGAGTTTGGACCACGTCTCGTTGTTGATGTTTTGCCCATAGACCCTTAACCTGACACGAGAGCGCTCGCTGACGCGCAAAAAGCCTCTGTCCATAAACGACACCTCGTCGGTGTCCTCGAGCCGGAGGCCAATGATGACAGTCTCTTCCGGCGCGTCTTTGCCATCAGCGCTACTGATCAGACAACTGCTGACAATTAAGAACATAACAGTCAATGATCTAGCCCGGTTCAGCGCCGCCATATTAGAAGTGGGCACTGCTGTCCATTGCTCTGCCATGTTGACAATGGGCAGAGTTTAGTCAATGCATGTAGGATGCCACGGTCAGAGGGAATCCGCGTCCGCCTTCATCCTCTCTTTAGCAGTCCTGACATCAAGCAACAAGGCCGGCATTACTCACCGCGTATCGTTGCCTCTCTGCACCACGATGACACACCAGCACGCTCTATGTGAACTGCTGTGAGTACAGATGCCTGATGACGGACGGTCGTTTTGACCAATCCGGTCGCGTATGCAAATTACGACCAATGGCATCCAATGAAATCTCGCGGAATGTCGGAGGGGAGGCGGTGCTAGCCATAGAAAAGTTCATATCTATACATACATATCTATGGCGCTATCGGGCTTAAACGCGGTAGTGGGTGTATCCAAAGACCAATCAAAATGTGCGGGTCTTAAAAGGTGGGAGTGGTCACCGATGACCAACGTTTTTTTCACCATTGAAACTACTGCATTAACGTATTGAAATTTCGGGGTCAGTTCTAAAAACGGAGAATGTATGTTAAAACTGTATGACGAATGTAGTGGGGTGAAAGATACATAAAGAAATGCATAATAAAATTACTACGCACAGATTAAAAAGAGTCGCTTTCTATTTGCTTGTAAGCGCGTGTGCGTCTCTGCCAGATAAACAAACTCGTGCCTTCATTCATGCGTTCGTGACGTCAATTTTCTCAAGACGTGCAAAAAGTCTGTTCTTTCATAGAGCCACTAAATTTAATGGCAAACCAAATAATTTGTGATGCTTCAGAAAATCACAAGAGGAAAATTCGTTTATTAATATAGATTGACTTATGATATAAAAATGTATTATTTTAATTTGTCCTTAATTTGTCACCATTTGGAGAGACTGTAAATTGTACCAGACAAAACGATTTTAATAAACCATTACATTTAGAACTATCTATATAATATACATAAGGAGACATTCTAAATTTGGGCTATTTTATATTTAATAGTATGAGTATTTTAATAATCATAATTCATTCACAAAATAAAAAAAGTCTTCGGCTTAGTCAGAAAAGACTAAACTGACCCCTAAAACTGTAAAAAGGTAAAGCCTTTTCACTCATACACACACACACAGAGGGAGAGAGAGAGAGAGAGAGAGAGAGAGAGAGAGAGAGAGAGAGAGAGAGAGAGAGTTTGGTGTGCATTATTTCCTCTCTTTTTCTAATTCTAATTGGGAAAATTGTTTGTATTTCGGTTAGCTCATATAAGAAGGCAGTAGATCAATATGAATTTATATAAAATAATATATATAGCCATATTATAGTCCTTGCATGATTACATCCAGTCACTAAAACCTATAAACCTGTAAACTTACTCGTCAATTGATTTGCGCTATAAGGAAATGTGTTTTACCTATAGAGGGAGCCAAAACACTGACATCCTTTGACTTCTTTCCTCCTTTTTTAAAATCAATACCACTTGTACATAACTGACATAGTCAAACAGGGCAATATAAAAATGAAACGAGATGATTTTGCAGATCTGAAGAGGAAAAGACCAGTAAAACCATTAGCTCTGTAAATTCTTCTAGTGTGCTTTATTATACATTGTATGCACACAGCGGTGCATATACTGTATCATAAAGCAAACTACAAATGTCTTTTTTGCATAGTTTCATAAATTAAATAATAAGGATACACAAGTTAAAGTGGCATATTCTTTTATGGAGGAAATGTCATTATGTGAGAAAGCACACAATGTTGCTTTGAGCGATTGCTGTGAATGTTCCACATAATTTTTGTATGTATTAATGTTTAAGACATCATCCTTTCGAAAAATCTACTAATAGTAGTGATTACCTCAAGACTTGCTTTTACACAAACTCTTGGCAGATTGCTTGACTTCATTATTATAGACCTTGAGTACTGATAAGTTGAACTGGGGAGGTACAGAACATTCTTTCCAATTCAAGGTCTCCCATGATGCTGTGAATGGGCAGATGTGCATAGTGCAAAGACCTTTTACCAAGAACTTAAAAGTTAATCTTTGTTATGTATTAGCTGTTGATATTGCAAACTAATATTTTTTTTCTCAGAAATACATTTTTCTTTTATTATTCATTATTTTATTGATGATGATAATAATAATAATCATAATAATAATAAGATATGGACATATCAACATTAAAATCCAATGTATTGCAATGCTGAAACTATATGTTGATGGTCATAGTTATATTTTGACTTATGTAACAAAACACAGTCTTTATTCTGCACAAGTCTTGCAGACACAAGTCAAAACTTAGTTGAAGTGAATAGTTATGTACAAGGCCTTGCTCTAGGTCTAGGACATCCATCTGCTTGCCCTTGCAGAGGAGCTGCTGATATTGCATGTGGGATAACCTTTGTCACCTAACCCTGTTTTGAACTTTCAACAAAGGACACGTTCCCATTGCTTTTCCACATACATTTATTAAAGTTGTTCCAAGCCTAAACCTAAAAAAATATTCAAGTTAATTTGGCACAGCAACATCATAAAAAAAAAAAAACATAAATAAATTAACAAGAAAATACAATTTGTACATTTGGTGTACAGTGAATTGGGAAATTTTGACTATGCAGGATCTAAAAGTCTAAAAGCAAATGTTCTTACACTAAAAGATGAGACAAAAACAGTATATTGTTTTGACATTGCACTATCATTTCAAAAAGACAAATATGAATACTGGAAACAATCTCCCACAGTAAAGCCTTCACTTGAAGGTCTTATGCATGTTTTTCACAACCATCCAAAATCAGGTGTTAGAGAATAGGAGGATGTTGGTCTCTGCCTCTTTTTTTTTAACTAGCAATCTGCTATGCAATGAGTCATCTCAAAAAGCAATGTAATCTACTGTTAAAATCACTAGAAAACTAGAGAATGCGATATCCACAGCATGTTATTAGAAGGGCTCTGTAATTTCATCAAGTGTTTGAGCTGGTCCTGCAGGTTTTTGGAGTGTTCTACACTGTGAAAGACATTACAGATGAAGAGTTAACAAATGTTTCGAGAAAAAAAAAATAAAAAAATAAAAAAATAACATGCAACACTTTAAATAATTTGAATGACCTAAATATAACGACTTACTTCTTTTGAATGGCCTCTTGCCTAGATAAAAAAAAAAATAAAGAAAGAAATATATCAGAATTCAGTTTTGTTTTATTTAGTCTAAACTGTGAAATAACACAAATTAAAGTATGGGAAGTACGTAGTGATCAAAAAAGGTTAAAGTCAAGTCAAATCAAGATTATTTATATAGCGCTTTATAAAACACAGCTGAAAACAAATTTATTTGTGAAGGAATTCAAACAAAGGCACAATTTGTATTAATGTACAAAACTGAATTACAAAAAACTTTTTTTTATTTTTTTTTATTTAAGTTTATGAGGTATACGAGCCTTTCCTTTGTACAAGTACAAGATGTTAATGTAGATAAATGCAGTATATATGTATACTTGTCTACTTACTGATACTGCAAGTGGGTTGTTATAATAGACATCTTCCGTAGACTCTGCAAGAACAAAGATACTTAGAGAAGTTACATCTGCTTTATTAAACAGCCAACTGTATCATATTCGAGAAAAAAGGAATTCTAAGGCCTCTAAATTATCAACATGATCAAAGCTACTGAGAAATCAGTTGTACACAATCTACTACATGCCTAACCTTCTGTCCTCTGACTGATAGTTTATGCTTTTTTAGCAAGTAAAATGCCTTTAAGTATAAGCAACTTAATCAGTTTACTTGGTTATCAATAAACTATATTTAAAAATCATATTCAAATCTAAAAAAACATATCAATGCATTGCATTATTTGCACGCCACAGTAAAAACTAGAGCTTTGATCATAAAACTAAAGATTTAAATATCATCAAGAAATATTACTGAGAGACAGAAAGTGACAACTGTTATTTACATGCATTTGATGTAGTCTGTTATACTGTTGTATCTTATAAAGAAAATAATTTTGGCTTTATCTCACTTACATCTTCAGAATGCAGAATTGCATCTTCTTGAATTACCATATTTCTCGCTGCCTGACTGAGTAGCTGTAAAGTAGAAGAGACCACTGTTGTTTTATGAGGCAACTGCATTCATCATCCATCTCAAAACCTAGTGAACACCTGTCTGATCACAGCATGTCTGGACATCATATAATGGCAAATTTTGGGGCATATGAATCCCAGGATATACTAAGTTTTTAGGCTTGCATCCGGTGTGTAAGTTATTACTATGAAGAGGAAACAGATAGCCGGGCAAATATCTCGCCTTATACAACGTATTTTATAACAATATAACGTTTCGTATATTTACTTCTTGGCTCCTGGATCCTTTCAACACTTGACGGGTTAGGGCGATCACATCTCCACTGCAAGAAGTGACTTTATCAGACAATAAACCTTTAACAGATTGACCGAAGCGAGGCTGCGTCTCGGAGGAAGCCATCACTGTTTACTACGGTTCCAGGCGAGGGACAATTTCTAATATGAACGCGAATGACAACGACGAGAGGATGGGGAAGATGTTTAGTAAGGCTACTTAGAAAACTTTATCTAACTTCATCTTTATCTTAGACATTTTATAACTTTAAGTAACTTTAAAACGTAATAAAAATACGTTTAATATCAAACCACTTAAGTTCAGTCAAGGCATGTTAAGTCAGTTTATTATAGCACATTTCTTGTGTGATTGCACAATATTTTATATAGAGTATTTTTATATATTTCCTTCTTAAGTATTTTAATTCATTTTATTTTTCTTATTTAGAATTTAAAATCTGCTTTTATTAATGTGATTATAAACACTTTTAATCACCATTGTGATTTGTATGAAATGTACAATTGTACAAATGTATTTGTATTTGAAATGTATAAGTTGAAAATACATTTTAAATTTCAGGAAAATATCCAAAAGATTATATATATATATCAAATAAAATATATTTATCAAATAAAGTAGAAAATCAAAAATGGGCTCCATGCATTTCTTGAATGTGGGGAACATGTTGAAAACAGCCCTGATGACACTTAGATAGTTGAGGCTAAACTATTTCAGGGTCAAGGAGGTGGCATTGAAGAATTCGCATAAAATCTCCCGTCGCCTCGACCAAACAGGCAGTGCTGATTTGAAGAGCTTGTGAACACTTGGTTGAATGTAGCTGACCATGTCTGACCAACTCATCCTGCCATGGCTTCTCTGTTCATGCCTGTTATCTACAGTAGCTCTACTAGCGCTGTATCTCAAAAGGAAGATGAATGGATTTGTGCCAGGCGGCAGAACTCCTCCAAGCCTCCCATCACTCCCCATCATCGGGAGTCTCCTCAGCCTCGTAACTGACTGTCCTCCACACATCTTCTTTCAGCAGCTGCAGAAGAAATACGGAGATCTTTATTCCCTCATGATGGGCTCCCATAAAGTCCTGATTGTGAACAACCACCATCATGCAAAAGAGATCCTGATGAAAAAAGGGAAAATATTTGCCGGGAGGCCACGAACTGTAAGTAAACTTTCATCAGCAGCTGAATTTCACTAAAATATTTACTTTACTTTACATGTTTGTCTTTAAGGTTACAACAGACTTGTTAACTCGAGATGGGAAAGATATAGCATTTGCTGACTACAGTTCCACATGGAAGTTCCATCGGAAAATGGTGCATGGAGCTCTTTGCATGTTTGGTGAAGGTTCAATTTGTATTGAAAAGATAAGTGAGTATCACTGCAACCAACATGATATTCAACTTTATAAAGCAATGTAAATGATAAAAAATGCATAAAAAATTGAAAAGTTTAAAAAAAAAGGCATGCTTCCTAATTCTTACTTTCCACCTGAAGTCTCCAGGGAGGCCAGCTCTATGTGCGACATGTTGACTGAATCCCAGAACAGCGTTGTGGATCTGGCACCGGAGCTGACTCGTGCCGTCACAAACGTGGTGTGTGCCTTGTGTTTCAACTCCTCATACAAACGTGGAGATGCTGAGTTTGAGGCCATGCTCCAGTACAGTCAGGGAATCGTTGATACAGTCGCTAAGGACAGCTTGGTGGATATTTTCCCATGGCTGCAGGTAAGCTTTAATATGTGATAATGATGTGTCATAAACAGCAAGATTCTTAATTGTTTTGGAAAGAGGTCTCACCAGGGCTGTATTTAATTGATAAAAATTACAGTAAAAACAGTCATTTCAGAACTCAAAATAACTATTATCTAATTTCTAATTTTAGAATGGAATTTATGCAAAAATTCAGTGATGCAAAGCTGAATTTTCAGCATACTGTTTTACGTAAGTCTTTAGTGTCTCTTTCAAAAATCATTTTAATATGCTGATGTGCTGCTCAAGAATACTAGACTGGCTTATATTTATGTGAAAACAGCAATACATTCGTTAAGGCTTCTTTGATGAACAAAAAATTCAAAAAGAACCACATTTATTTGAAACAGAAGATGTTTAATGACATTATAAATACTGTATCTTTTTGTCACTTTTTATCAATTTAATGCAACGTATTGATTTCTTTCAAACGAATCTTACTTTTGAACGGTAATTCTTGGGTTTCCTAGTGGTTAGTTACCTAAGATATAATAAAAATTATTTTTGTCTTATGCTTTGAATTCAAATAGCCTACATGTGTGTTTTTCCTCCAAGATATTCCCAAACAAAGACCTCAAAATCCTAAAACAGTGTGTTTCAATCAGAGACAAACTGCTTCAAAAGAAATATGAGGAGCACAAGGTAAGTGTGCATTTTCACTGTTAAAAAATGAAAATGTGGAATATTCCCTGTTAGTAATCAACATGAGTTCAGAGAAGCTGTGTGGAAATGGAGTATAACATTACATATATTATAAAATAGTGTAGTGTAAACTAGATGCTGTCACTGAGAAAAAGTCGGTGCTTTACTATGATTTCTCCCTCATTATCCTGGGATTCGTCTCCCTCTGCAGGTGGATTACAGCGACAACGTCCAGCGGGATCTCTTGGATGCACTTCTGAGGGCCAAACGAAGCTCAGAGAATAATAACACCAGCACTCATGATGTTGGTTTAACTGAAGACCACGTGCTCATGACTGTGGGGGACATCTTCGGGGCAGGGGTGGAAACCACTACTACTGTACTCAAATGGTCGATAGCTTACCTTGTCCATAATCCACAGGTAATAAACTGCTCCCAACTGGCAATTAGGAATCAGTTCTTGCAATGACGAAACTTAATAGATGTTCTTTACATTTGGCAATAGGTGCAGAGAAAGATTCAGGAGGAGCTGGACAATAAGATTGGAAAAGACAGACAGCCTCAGCTCAGTGACAGAGGGAATTTGCCTTATCTTGAGGCCACAATAAGAGAAGTTCTGAGGATCCGACCTGTCGCCCCACTTCTCATCCCTCATGTGGCACTCCAAGACTCTACGTAGGGTTAAAAAAAAGAACACAATTTTTTTTTATAATAATAATAATAATAAATAATATATTTTCCTTTATTTTGCAAGGATGCATGAAATTGTGAAAGAAATTTTTCTACTTTTGACCAAATCTTACTGAAAAAATGCATCACACTATACAAAAAAATTGTTTTCAACATTTATAATAAGTGGGAATGTTTTTGAGCTACAAATCACCGTATTAGAATGATTTCTGAAAGTTGTATTTATCTTACCGACCTCAAACTTGTGAGTAGTAGCTTATTCCATTCCATTTTATTTCATATTTTATTAATTTGGATGATTATTTGCCATTTGTTTTTGATGTTTAAAGCTGCGATAGGTAACTTTTGACGCTCTAGCGGTTAATAAACAGAACTGCTTGCGTCTTGCGGAAGAACATCGTAACTACTTCGGAACTACTTCTCTCTGTTTATGTCTATGAAGAATCACAAAGGTAGTGGGTTACTCCACTGCGGTACCCCCGAAGCAATCTAAAATAGTCCGAATATAAACACTTATTATAGGTGCACCCTAGTGATTCAGGACAAGCTAAAAACACGGTTTGGAAAATGGGTTCATGGTGTACTCGCTTATTCTATACATTTTTCTACATTTTGAACACAAACAAAGTTACGTACCGCTGCTCTGATTGGTTGCTTCTTACTGGGAGCGGATGAATTTCTGCAAATGGCAATAGGACCACTGGGAGGAGCCAGAGGAGCTTGATTTTTTCACAGATTATGTGTCTCATATTCTACTGTCAGGACATAATGACAGGTTTAACAAATATGAAAAAAATATATTTTTACAAAAGTTACCTACTGCTGCTTTAATGAACATCATTTGAATATTTGAAAAATAAAAACCTCCAAGTTTTACCCTCGGGGTTGCAAAAATTTCATGTTCATATCAAATCCTGATGTGATGTCTTCTCTCCTCTCTTTGACAGTGTGGGAGAATACGCTGTGCAGAAAGGAACCCGAGTCATTATTAACCTGTGGTCTTTACATCATGATGAGAAGGAATGGAAGAATCCTGAGCTGTTTGACCCAGGTGAGAATCTGTATTGATAACAAACATTCATGTAATCTGTGAACATTTCCAAATACAATGAATCCTCTCATCCGACAGGGAGATTTCTGAACGAGGAGGGTGATGGTTTGTGCTGCCCTTCGCCCAGCTATCTGCCCTTCGGTGCAGGGATTCGAGTGTGTCTCGGCGAGGCCCTGGCGAAGATGGAACTCTTCCTCTTCCTGTCATGGATTTTGCAAAGATTCACACTAGGGATGCCTACTGGCCAGCCTCTGCCTGACCTCCAGGGCAAGTTTGGTGTGGTTCTTCAACCCAAGAAATTTAAAGTCATTGCTAAACTAAGAGCAGGTTGGGAAAAATCCCCACTAACCCAACACTGCTGAGTAAATTATGTGTCTTTTGTACTCTTGAGACAGTCCTCATTTTTTATGATGCCTGCTATTGAATATCACAGATCAGACATGAATATAATTAATATATTAAGACAGTGTGAGTCCATGGTCAACAGTAATTGGATAGAGTGCAACAGTCAAGTTCTGGAGGTAAAAATCCCATTAATTTTCTCCATGGGCAACTGAACTGTTAATCAATGGTATGTGCTTTTGCTGAAGTCATCAGTCCACATTATTTCAACATGGAATTTTTGATGAAAAAAAACATTACCCATAATTCTGCAAAGAAATATCCACCAATCAGAAAATCAAAACAAGCAAAAAAGTACACTCTTATGATGTAATTTCTCTGCATTCTCAAATACTTAAATTTGTAAAACAAATGTAAATATTGCTTCTATACACGCATAATCATCTTTAAATCAAGTTATTTTCCCACCATTTTTTAGTTGTCAATTTCTTCTTTCCTTCAATAAAACTATTAAGTACACAGTCTTTTGTATTTTTGTCTAATTTCCTTCCTTTTTTTTTTTTTTTTAAAGACTTTTAAGAAATCCCTATAGGAAAATGAATAAGAAAAAATACTTTGAGAACAAAAATGGCTGAAAAAGGAAAAAACTGCCATTTTGGATGTGTAACTGAACCACTCACAGAAATCCACAGGCTTTCAAAGCTTTTTTTATTCATATGGAACATCTTTGATACTCTTTAATTTGGTTGAGTCTTCTTATAAAATGCGGAAAAGACAGTTTCATATATAAAAAGAAAGTGACTATGGATACAAAGCTAAAACATAGTACCAGGCTTGAATCAAAGATTAAGAGAGAGAAAAAAAAGCAGTTGGCTTGCAAAGCCTTTGTCACCATCAAGCGCGCGCGCACACACACACACACACACACACACACACTGCTCAGTGTCAAAACAGTGCAATGACAACTTTTTTAGGCAAAACAAATGAACATCTCATTCACAGTGAGCTACCCAAAACAGTGACACAGATTTCCACTTTTAATCAATACCTTTGGTCTCAAACATCAAAAGACGATAGAAAGCAATGGCGACTAGAACTACAGAAACATAGTTGACTTCGTAGCTTCAAGCTTCACTTAATCGGTCAAATAATTTTGATGCTATGATGCTATAACTGGTCCAAACATTCAGAATCCTCAATTTTAGATTTTGCCAAACAATACTGCTACAAAAATATTTCTGAAGGCACCACGTAAATGTTGAAAACTACCTCCCGAACCGTTTTTTTTTTCTTCCAGCCAACACACTAGGAACTTAATTTACCGGCCACATCACTTCTGATAGAAAATTAGCTACCATTTACAAAGGAACACTCTGATCTGAAGATCCATCTGTGCCAAAGCTAAGACTCTGTTAAAGGACGCCTACAACTGCTAATCTAAACCAAAGGTCAAAGAAACACAGTGGCCTGAAGAACGATCAACTCAAAGCATCCTACAATGACACACACACACACAGTAAGGAAGTGAAGTGTAGTGGAGCAGCTTTCAGTCTCACTGCCACAGAAACACTAAATCTCAATCTCATCATGAACCCGACTTAAGTGCTACACTAACAAGACAGTAACCTTACCTGGTCTGCTACAACAAAACGCACATTCAAATATTTAATAAGGCCTTTACATAAGTTAATGTTAGTGGTGCAAGAGTTCCCTTACAGTGTTAAGATACAAAAACAACTTAAAAGCTCTATGGGAGAATATAGAAATTAAATTAAGGCAAAAAACATATTTAAATGATAGGTTTTGATGGAAGGCTTATCAAGTTATCCTTTCAAACAAGACGTTACCACTGAGCAAAATCTTCACTCATACTGGCCCTTATTTTATGCAGAAATCAAAACTACGAGACACACTCTTCTCTAAGGCATATGAAAACTACCTAAATCAACAAAGGCACCGAGTGTAAATGTACAAGCTGGGTTCAATCTATATACTAAGGCATTTTCAGCCTTCATTTGAAGAGTATTTGCATAATGGAGTTCAAAACGTACTAGTATATAGCATGTGAATGTATTCAGTTTAAGCAAATAATCATGCAAAACATTGGATAAAGCCTAAGACCATGTTTACAATGATGAGACAAAATAAACAAAATGGCAACCATACTCTGCTAGGTAGGGGAGCACATTCACTTATTGATACAAAAAATATATATTTGAGATAATTGCTTTCCTTCATTGTTCTGAATAGCATCATGCAGATACTCCAGATCAAACATTTTCAGAAAAAAGACAAGAAAGAAAAACAAGAAACAACAAGTGAATATTAAAGCTCTGAAGTTTTAACAGACTGCTCTGTGGCTGTCTTTTCCATTTTTTAACATGCACATTATAATCTTAAATGGATAATCCACCAAAAACTGAAAATTATGTTATCAATTACTTTTAATCAAACCTGCAATATTTCTGTACCTCCTTCCACATGAATATTGATGCTTCAAAAAGTTCATAAAAAGATCATAAATGAATCCATATGAATCAAGTGGTTTAATCAAAGTCTTCTGAAGAGACGTAATTGGCTTATATAATTAATTTGATTCAAGCTTTTATTCATATTTAACAAGAACCATGGAAGAATAATTTCAACTGTACTTGCTTGAACTTCACTAGTTCTCACGCATCATGCGTTTCATTCTTTATGGACCATATTTGATGTGCTCTATGCATGTGCATATGGATTTATTTTACAATCTTTTTAAAGCACCCACTTTTAGTGGAATATACTCTTTTTATTAAAAATATCTTCATTTGCGTTTAAACATGAACAAACGTCTTGTGTATTTGGAATTCCTCAAGAGAGACTAAAAGACGGATCTTTCATTTTTGGGTGAACTGTCCCTTTAAGTATTTTTAAATGACATTACAGGTAAGAACTCAGGAGCAAAAGCCAGCACAAATCAATATCCCCTGACCTTGTGTGCAATCTTCATCTCAGTAGGAGGAAATCATCCCCCAAAAAGCAACATAAGCTTCCAAATCTACAGGCATGTCACCCAGAGCTCAATAAGGCTATAAACTAAGGAGAATTTCCCCTTTGGCTTTGATTATGATCTCTCTGTGAGGCAACAGACTTTACTAGATTACCCTATTAATCCATAAAACCTTGAGGACTCATTACACATTAACACCCTTCTAAAACTCTCTCTCTCCCTCCCTCCCTCTCACACACTCAAAGTACAACCAAAGTGGCATTGCTGACAGTACAAACTGATGTATCTCAAGAACGTAAAGGGGGACAGCAGTCTAAAGTAAGTCTCTGCTGGAACCGGTTGTGCTCAACTCTGGGGGTCTGTGTTGCTGGCGTGATGCGGACCATCCTGTTCGTTGATGGTGTGCAGATGGAGGCAGACTGGAGGTCGCTGATGCTCTCTGTGCTCTAGAGGCATGTCTGAGGCAGCCAGGCCCTGTTCCTCATCCCCTGGACCACGAGGAGGGCTGCTTCCATGGAGGTTGCAGCTTTCACAGAAGTCCTGCTCCTCAAGCGCCCCTCCATCCATGTGCCCTACAAGCTCTTTCATCTCCTCCTCTTCCTCTCCATCCCCGGGCCCCTGGTTGCAAACGCATACCTCAATCCCAGAGTCACCTGTGAAGCGCCGGTGGCGTCCTGGAGTCTTGTCTTTGCTGTCGGGAGAACAGTCTTCTACGGGTTCAGTCAGATCCTCACCGGAGCTGCCCTGTTTGATGGGGCTGTGTGAGGTAGCACACTCCACCTCCTGGGGCTGCTCGTCCTCTTCTCGGCTGAGGTACTGTGGTTTGTAGGTGCTTCTGAAAGGTCGGTGTGCAGTGGGAGTATGTGGCTGCTCTACACAGGGTCCCGGGGAACAGTTCTCAGATGCAGACGGGACGACGGGGCTAGACTGCAGTGGAGGGCAGAGCTCTTCTGGTTGTTCAGAGCACATTGGGTCAATGCTGGTGGACTGGCCTGGATGAGAGGGACTGTATGGAGGTGGGGGCGTCGGTGGTCTGTTCTCAACTTCCTCATAAGCTGGTAAGAGGTAACCAGGCAGGAACCCTGGAGAAAAGTATGAAGAAATGCATTTATTGACTGACCGCGACTAAAGCATGCATTTCTTCCAAGGGGCAATGAACAGATCTAGTAGTAGTACTTCCAAGCTCTTAATAACTTGATTCAGATATTATTGTTAGCTATTTGCAGACAGTTATCACTGATCTGCATACTTCTTATCCAACTTGTACTGCTTTGTTGGGCATTCTAGAATAATAGTAACTCATAAAATAAATAACTATAATAATAACTCATAAATGTACCCAATCTATCTTTGTTAACTATTCCACTTACATTATTGTATATTTCATATGTTGTATATTTTCAAAAGATATTTCTTTGTACACTCTAAGAAAAAGCTTATAGAACAGTTTACATTGCACCCAACTATAACCAGAGATGCAAACAGGTAAGGAGGAAAAAAGGTGCAGATCGGAGGCATCCTCCACATGGAATTTCTTTTAAAGATATTTGCTTTATATGCTCATCTGTAGTTACTTTAAGGTATTTTTACTAATATTTTTATTACCTTATATGTCCAAAATGTATATGTCCAAAACTGTTTCAAAGAAAATCTAATAAAAATTAACATCTTGTTGCAACTTTTTACAAAAATCAAGATTGAATATATTTGGTCAAAATCCTATGTTCTAAAAGATGAAGTGCTATGCAGGCTATTTAAGACAATATTGGCTGATTAAACGGCCATGCTGAACAGAACTGTTATGGAAATTTTTAGTTTTGTTAATTTGGCATTGATTGCATTAATCTCATTTAAGTATCTTTTTTAACATACAATGAATAAGGTAGTATATGAAGTCCATAGGGACATTGAGTTATTTTATGTAACTTGTGCATGTTAGTTGGCTGATCACCCTAAACCCACAAAGGGTTTAGCCCTAAACCCCAAAAAGGTTTCAGGGAAGGGGGGACTGACGTCTGAGGGCTTGTGGACCTTCACTGCTGGTTTCTCAATGGATTAGAAAACGCGTGCTACAAACGGTGAGACTGATTTTGAAATTCCAATAACCTTAAAAATTACAAAATTGGGTTTCTAATTTGGTAAACTGCGGTTTGATATTCCTAGACCTTATGTTGCAAGTCCAAGCCACCCCACAGGTCGCCGGTATGTGTACGGTTTTTTCATGGGTACGTGGAACTAATGAATGGTTTCATAGATACACGTGCAACGAGTTTTCACTGGTACGCGTACGTTTGCCTGTACGTGAAACAGTTTGTCGCCGGTACGTGAAACAGGATAGTTTCGCAGGTACGCGAGACTGATTTTTCGCGGGTACGGAAAAACAGGCCTGTTGCAGGTAAGCAGGACGGGGGTGATAAGACTTCGTGCGAGTAAGTGCGAAGCCACACGGTGGTGACGACCAAGTGTGAGGTAAAGAGGACGCGTTCCAGGTAAAGTCTCTCATGAGCAAATGTTGTTTGATTCTCTTCCACATGTTTCATTGTCCAAAAAGAACAATGACCATAGGGAAGACATTGATTTATTTGTAAAAATGTGTATTTTTTATGTGAATTGGGTGGAGACAGCAGAGGAAAATGTTGAATACAATCCAACACTGTCTGCATACCAAATGTGTTTGCACGGGACTGCTGTTAAAGCTGTACGTACAGTCTGTGTAATTGATGACACAATGACAAAAAACTTTCTCTCAGGAGGAGGAAGTAGAGACTTACCCATCGCTCAAAGAAGTCCCTAAAACACTTTGGGCTTTATCTAAATTTGACTTGGGGCTGGTTAAAAATTGGGAACCAGTTCAAGTCACTCCAAAGTCTGATTACAGACTCTGTGAACACCAGTTTTTGAATCATTAAGATCAGCTGGGGTAATTGTGCTCTGTGAAACCTATTTTCCCTGTTAAAAGATTAAGAAATATGCGAACAAGATACTGTCAAACTTTTGGCTACTGAGGGTCATAAGTCAGTTTGTCAAAACTGCAGTTTGTAAAAATGGAGGTGACATTTTTGGGTCATCATCACTAAAAATGGCAAATCCTAATCTGAAAAACAAAGAGAGACAATACAAAAGATTCTAAAGCTTATCATGAAAAAGCAACTCATGTCATTTTTGGGCATGTGTTCGTATTGTCGAACATTCATTCCAAATTATGTTATCAAAGAATCGCCCCTGAGTGCTTTGGCTTGCAACCCCATGACAAACTGACCTGGATTGTTTGAAGCAATTTTGCTACTAAAGTTAGTTGCTATCTGCAAATACGTCACATATTCCAAAATATATGATTTTGTGATTTTAGGTAACAAGTAAGCTGATACCAAGGCGAAGGACACAGCTATGAGAACAGAACCTTCTTTTACCTGTGTAACATTTAACAATGATTGATTCACACTCCATTCTGATTATCTTACAGCAATGCAAGCTTTTGCCACAGCAGACGACAAGAAACAACGGGTGAAGGCCGAGTGCAAACTGAAAACAGGCCAATACTGAAGACAGACCATGTCTGCCAAAACACTTTTTCCCACACTATGCAAAACTTGTACATGGCCTAGATCACATGAGTAAAGGGGGAATGTTTGATTTGCTAAATTAATATTGGTCCACAAAGGGATTCATTTCCTTTGCAGACAGGTATTGTCAATCATGTATGATCTGTGCCACAAGCAAAGTGGACAGAGGGCAAATGATGTCTCAAGTGGCACACCCACTTCCAAATCAGCGAATTGATAATATAATGTACAAACATAATTGATAATGCAAATTAAACCATCAGTCAGATGTGACATAAAAGAACTGATTAATGAAGTGTTGTGAGCAAACAGGACTGTCTTGGGTAAAAGCACTCCCCATTGTGTTAATGTATATGAGAATGAGAAAAAGAACAAAGTCTAACTTGAGTCCATTTGAAATTTTGTTTGACAGGCCAACTTCCAGTGGAGTAGGACCAGAACCACAACCACTGTCCTCTACAGTCTTGTGTGAAGATGACATGCTAAAGCGTAGTAGAAAGTTGTCTCTCGTTCTCTCTCAGATATCTTAGCAGGTAAAGGACACTCTGCCCAAGCCAGTGGAAGGAGTCTTGCATGATATCAGGTCTTGATGATAACACAGAGGTTAAAGTGGCAGAGGGAGCTACGTGGGTACATGCAAGTCAGGAAGGTTCCAGCGCCACCAGAGGGCTACAGCTCAGTAAAGTGATTGACCAGCTGCCCCGTGCCAAGGGGGACGTCTGGCTGACTTAGGTGAACAAACATACAGTGGTGAATGGGAGCTGAACACGCAGCAACATCACTGTGTGGAGGTGATCTGAGGTCAGTTTGGGCCAACGGATGACATCGAGGGACTTGAGCTGTTAGGAGAAATACCATCCGACCACTGCAGCGAAACTACACGACCAACTCGACAAGAGGGAACACAGGCTCTGGAACGGAGCTGAGAAGTTCTTCCATGCTGTAATACCGTCACTTGGGGGTCAGCCTTCTTCAAATTTATGTTGAAATTTGCAAGGTATGAACGGATGAGTTTCATGAACACTACTAAGGTGATGATGGAAGACATCAAGAAGAAACTACGAGGACTGAGGCTGACTGCACTGCAAGATTTGTTCTGGACCAGCTCTCCGCATCTCCTGGCGGGGATGTGTGTGTACTTGTGGGAAATATATTCAAAACATGACTAATTCAATTCACAGGTTAACAGCTAGAGAAGTAAATGCCAATGATGATTGGGAATGGAATTGGTTTAAGGGTTTACGGCAGAAAGAAGAATACATTGGGTTAATTGTCATCTCAGCACTGGCCATGAATTTATTTTTGCTGTGCATGTGACCTTGTGTAGTGGGAATGATTAGAAGAGCTGTAAATTAAATCATGAAATCTTTAGTAGTTCAACAGATGTTAATGTATAATGACTTTTATATGCAAGTACTTCTGATGTAAATGATGAACACAATGAGATGCTAAAATCTGACACCTGCAGCAGCTCTACAGAAGAAGAGTAGTAAGCAAGCATTACATGTTGTAGAATAAAGAATGTCTAAAGCAGGTCATTGTCCGTGTTACAAGATGATGCAACTGGAAGGAATGTTAAGAAAGTTTCTTCTGTTTGAATATCACACTAAGATTTTTACATATAATCAAATATAAGAGTTATTGTTTTCTTTATAGCTTGCTTATATGTTAGGAATGACCATGTTCCATAAAAAAAAAACAATGCAAATGCTTTGTTCACCCTTATAAGAGTAATGGTGTTTAAAATCTTGAATTTACATGATTGATGTAAACTATAAGGGTAGTGTATTCATAAATTTATCTACATTTAATCAGTAAAAGTGATCAATAATGATCAAAAGGGAGGAGTGTTATGGAAATTTTTAGTTTTGTTAATTTGGCATTGATTGCATTAATCTCATTTAAGTATCTTTTTTAACATACAATGAATAAGGTAGTATATGAAGTCCATAGGGACATTGAGTTATTTTATGTAACTTGTGCACGTAACTGCTTTAGGTTGAAAAACAACATTTGAGGGCAACTGTGTACCAGGGATGGGCAGTTTTTGAAAGTTACCAGGCATCTACGATGAGATGTGCATGAGTTATGATGTGATGTGCACTGAGCAACATGATTGGCTCAAAGGTCCTAGTCTGTCCTTCAATGTATCTTTTTACATTCTATAAAAAGTGGGCTGTAAGTCTGTGTGTTATCTCTTTGCACACAGACTCAGAAGCTGTGTGTAAACCAGATCATTCTCTGCAGAGAATTAAAGCAATACAAAGACAAAACCCTGTTTGGTTTTTCATTCTCAGTCTCTACAAATTGTTATTGAATTAGAATTTCCACAACAGAACAAAAAGCTTTCCCTCTCTCTCTTCACCGTTCCCACATCACAGACCTCAAATATATAAAATATTACCCTTTTTATACATAGTTTCTGAAGTAAAGAGTAAAGGAAATACTAGTCTATAACTAGTCTAAACAGGTTTATGCAACCAGCCCCAGTTCTTTATTTACTATTGTAAGATCACAAGCACCCTTGTGAGACCCCGTCACCTTTCTCATTGGATCTAAGTAAATCTCATAGGTGACCTATTTTGATTTAAAAAAAAGTGAACTGTCACTGAAAGGTGAGTAGTTTGCATCTTTGCATAACTCCAATCATCCTTTTTCTTCACCTTTACATTAGTGTCTGATTCAATCTCTGTGGCCAAAACTAAATTGCACCTTGAGAGATAAATTCATACTGTATTGTATTGATTATAGAGGTAGAATGACAGGGGAATGAATCGGGTACTGACTGAAATAGAAGGGTAGAGAGGAGTAATTATGGGCTTCTCTATAAGCGATGAGGTTGATCTCATGCTGCCGCTGCTGTTGTTGTAGTCTGTGTTTGGCTCGACGATGGTGGCACAAACAGCAGCAGCCCACAATGACGATGAGAGTCAGGACCAACCAAAACCCTGATGAAAGAGCACACAGATAACACAGTACTGTTAATGAGGGAAGAGAACATCATGTCCGAAGCAGGCACAACACACCATAAATCACAACTCGTCCATGTTAATCGAGGTCGTTGTCACCAGTGTTGTCTGACAAGAGGTTTTATTAGTTGATTGGTTTCTATTTTCTTTGCGTCTTGTCTTAAAGCTCCACCCAGAGTCAAACTTCATTAGTCTAACATTTCGATTTTTTGGATGCACACTTTGTATACGCTATTATTTAAAAGTATGGAGTTTTTTTTATTTTTAAAATGTTTTTAGAAAATAGTCTCTAATGCTTATGATGACTGCATTTATTTGATCAAAAATACAGTAGAAAGAGCAATACAGTGAAACAATATTACAATTTACAATAACGTTCATATTTTAATATATTTCAAAGTGCAATTTATTCCTGTGGTGCCAGTCTTCACTGTCACATGATCCTTCAGAAATCATTATAATATGCTTATTTGGTGTTCAAAATTTGTTTATTATACATTGATGCATTTTTTTATACAGTGATACTTTTTTCAGGATTCTCTGAAGGATAGAAAATAAAAAAATGGGTTAAAAATATTTTGTTGCATTTTATTTGCATATCTTTATTGTGACTTTTATTGTAAGCATCTGTGCTTAAAATATTAATTTCTTCACAAAAACAAAATAATATCTATAAAATGCTTCCATATTGGTACAGAAATGTCTTCTCCCAATTTGGCACCAGATCACAAGAGAAGAATGTGCTGGACATTAGGGTGTGATGCTCATCAGCCAATGGCAAGAGTCGTGTTGGTCAATGTCATGTGAGATCCATCCAAGAGTGTGAAACTTTGCCCCAAATAAAGCAGAGACCTTTTCTGGCAGACAGAGGGGTCCACTTTTCCTAATAGAGAAATTTAAGGCAGCTGTTTACAGGGGCTGGTCTGATCGGGTTACACTGGATTTGTGTCTGTCCGAGTATGTATTTGGCACGTTGTACAAAACCCAAAGTGCAGCCCCTTGACTCAGCAGACGATGTGCTGTAATTACCGTGGAGATGAGGTTAGTCCTCAGTTATTAAAATAGATGGTTCACCAGAGGCAGAGGGGTAATTTGATAACACAGGAAAGGAACATCGCCAACGGACGTGAACAGGGCCGAACAACAACTAGATCAGGGCCAGCCAACGACAAATGTTAGAAGCAACACACACATATCACACTCATAATTAAAACCTATAAAATGTGTTTAAAAAAAAAAGGTTAAAAAAACAACAACATTATATCCGTTTGAACTGTCACTTGCATTTGTGCTTGAAATGATAGCAGATCTGGTTCCAGTAAGCTACGTGATTGAACACCTAAATCCCATTACTATTTACAGAAACAGAACAATTACATTGTCAAACATGAGCCATGACTTGGGATGTCTTTTCCCAAGGCTTGCCGCCTCCTGTCCAACCCAAAGCTAGCATCAAAAGCTTGGGCTGCTTGCCGCAAACAACTTTTGAAAGGACAAAAACAGGTGGCATGTTACACCCCTAAATGAAAGTGAAAGTGAAAGTGAAGTGACATTCAGCCAAGTATGGTGACCCATACTCAGAATTTGTGCTCTGCATTTAACCCATCCGAAATGCACACACACAGAGCAGTGAACACACACACACACTGTGAGCACACACCCGGAGCAGTGGGCAGCCATTTATGCTGCGGCGCCCGGGGAGCAGTTGGGGGTTCGATGCCTTGCTCAAGGGCACCTAAGTCATGGTATTGAAGGTGGAGAGAGAACTGTACATGCACTCCCCCCACCCACAATTCCGTCCAGCCCGAGACTAGAACCCACAACCCTTCGATTGGGAGTCCAACCCTCTAACCATTAGGCCATGACTTCCCATTAGGCCATGACTTCTTAAATGCTATTACAACTGTATTTAAATGCTGAACCATTTCAAGGTTGAATGTAATCGAACTTTTAAAAAATCGAGACCGGCTGCCTTTTCTATCAAGAGTTTACAGTGTCCTGGAATTGGGACGACTGTATATTACACAACCAATATGCACTTGAAAGGACTACACGCATATCCAAAGCAATTTGAGGATGTTTCATACACTACAGAGAACAGGTACAGCATGGACAGACCTCATCTTACAGCATGTGTAGGCAGGAAGGACTTAGATACTTACACCACACCTCGTAGTAATAGCTGCAACACTGAGATTCTCCACAGCAGTGGCCCGAATCACAGAAGTAGCTCTGGTTGTTCACTCCTACACAAGGCAGCCGGGTCTGCAAAAACCAAACAGAAAATATAAGCATATTATCTGCACAGATCCCAGAACAGCTCTGTGCACCAAAGGCTTTTTTTGTTGGCGAAAAACTAACCTAAAACAACGTTTCACTGCAATATATAGCCAAACGAATAAGTATAATAATAAATCAAGTAAATAAATATCTCCAAGACAGTGATACATACAGGTGATAATACCCAGCACATTAATACAGCTGACAGGAAGATCGCTTTGCAAATCTTTGATCAGACGGTTTTATACTTCCATATCAAGTTACGTTTGATAATTATATAAAAAAATAATAATGCTGATTCCTCTGCTTTTGTTTTACCTGTCTAAACCCCAGGAGAAAAGGCATGATAGGCGTCTGATAGGGAAATCAACACAGCAGAGACAGAGTTTTGTTACACAGGGCTGCAAAGACCAAGGGAGAGACAGAAGAGGAAGGTCGGGCTCGGGCCACCCACCACCCACACATGGTACAGTGTGACATGAACTGCCCCCTTTATTAGCTGGAGGGGCTCGATTTAAACACACACATACACAGCCTCCCTCATGGCATTTCAGACTTAGCGAGGGCTGCCAGGGAATGCAAGTAAACAGGATGAACAGACAAGCGATCTGTGCTTTTCTCACATACACGCAGACATCGATGACAACTGCTGGCCTGACAGTTGTCTCGAGTGGTGTGCTAGATACAGGTATAGCGAAACTGAAATCTTGCCTGGGTGTTCAGAGCTGCAAACCTGTGCAGGGTTGGATGTAGTGCAAAAAAATGGACAGAATGGCAAATGGCAGCTGAGTTAATGCAGAAGACAAAAAATACCAATCAAATACATTTTTAGAGATAATGCCCGAGTAAATTTATTCTCTTTTAAAGCTGAATTTACATTGGAAGGTGATATGTACACTACTGTTCAAAAGCTTGGTTGGGCTCATTGAGGTTTTTTTTTCTTTTTGAAATTAATATTCAGCATGGCCACAATAAATTGATCAAAAGTGATAGAAAAAAACATTCAGAATATTACAAAAGATTTATATTTCAAATAAATGCAGTTCCTTTGAACTTTCCATTCATCAGTAAAGAAACCTGGAAAAGACAACAGACTTCTCAGGTTTTGAACAGAAGTGTGTCATTTGAAAAGGTTGTGATGTAGAGCTTCTCGTGATCCTATCCTAATTCTTCTCTCATCAAAAGTCCTGTTTGACTTCAGAAATGTGACTATTGGAGTAAAAGCTGTGAACGCCATTTCGTAGGCACCACGCATGTTGTTTTTGTAATGTTAGCAGATCGAAGATCCGCATATCTTTTAGGCACCTACATTCCCTCAGAGATAACACCTGTGGAGAGCAAACAGCTCGCTCCCTGCTTTTTTCATTCCCTGACCTTGATCTGCCACCTGTCACAACAGAGAGAAGAGCATCTTCTTCATACACACCTATCAGTCAAGGCCAGAATAAAAGCACAGTCAAAACAGCCTCAGCCCTTCATTGTTGAAATCTTTTAAATAGGTGATTTTTCCTAGACAGCCAACATTAAAAAGTCAATCAAAGTCAACTGTACAACTCAAACTGTGATTAGACGGAAGAATGATCACAACCTTAATACCAATAAAACCTTGCGCAGATTGAAATTTCCTATTGTACATCCTTACTTCAGTGGCAGCAGTAATAACAGACAGACTTTTTTAATTATTTATCCATCAGAAAGGATAATGTTCGGCCCGAGACCAAGCTTTATGAATCATTCATTTGGCTGTGTATTTACATGTAATCTCAGCAAGACTGAAATGGAACAGACTTTCCAAGAATTGTATTCTGTTTACAGATTAACATCACTGAACGTTTTAGAATTAGTCTAAATAGGAATCTAAATGTACAGAATCAGGGTGTGAATTGCTGACTTTAACAAAGAATTCAAAAGATCCACTCAAGGATATTGAATCACTTACTAAAAAGAAGCCAAGGTCACTACCGACCGACTTCTGAAATTCCTTCCTTTCTGTCCTTTCTTTGGCAACCAAATTTTTGTTATGTAAGGCAAATAAAATATGGCAGTCAACATATCAGGTCCCACATTATTATTATTATTATTAGGTGTCTTTAACTACTAGCTATAAAAAGGTTAAATATATTTTGTGTTTTAAGAACTTAATGTGTTCATACTTAAAAACACTTTGTGGCTTTTGAGATGGGATACAGGTAAGGGACAGGTTTTATGTAATTAAAATGTACGTTTCATACAAGTATACTGTTAAACAATATTAATTTAAATGCTGGTCTATTGTAGGGGGTCAACTTTACACCTATAACTAAATTTATTTTACACTTAGAATTAATGATGCCTAACGAGGTGCCTAAAGTCCATGTCATAGACCAGTGAATGTATATTCCTGTACATTTATTTACTTTAAAAGCCATATTAACATATCCTAAACTGTTCAGATCAGCCCTCTCTAGGTTGTTGTAATCTAGGTTGTTGAGTTTACTAAAAAAAGATTTTTTTTTTTTAAAACGGACGATAAAGCTCACTTTCGAACTTTATAAAATATGTTTGTGGCATGTCAAACTTAAACATCTAAGTAAGCTTTGTAGTCAGTGCTGTGAAAGCAAACATACAGGCTGTGCTTCAAAACCTAACGAGCTGACTACGTAGACCGCATTTTGAGCTCGAGAACAACGTTTAAATGCACCTAGGGCGCCTCAAAATGCTGTCTAAGTAGGCAGCTCACTAGGTTTTGTGACAAAGCCACAATCTACCGGCTAAGCTAATGACGCTAACAGGGTTTTTACCTCGGTCAACGCTGCCTCCACTGTCACCGAACCGATCGGTCCAATAACCGCGTTACTTACAAACAAGCCCATTCCCTGTTTTATATATCCAACCCCCCACATTCCGTCCTTTCCCGTGGCTTTCGACACATCTGCGACACGGGAGGACATTAAGCTAGCCTGCGAGCTAGCTTCAGTTACGTCTCTTTCTTCTTTCTTTCAACTCTCTCACAAACTCCGAAAGTCTCCGCAAGCCCAGCCCCCTGCTGCTATTGGTCCGTTCAAGCGAATACTTCCTGGTTTCACAACGTAACGTAGCGACGATTGGATGATTTATCTGTCGTTTAAAAACAACCAAAGCGACGGCAGGGCGCGACTTTGTTGTTCTTTACCAGCTGAGATCAAGAAATCAGCTGACATTGAATTTAAAGGGGCAGGAAATGCCCTTATGCAAAAAAGTATGCGAGCAAAACCAAGAAATAAAGCGATAAATAGGCTCGGTATATAATCGCACGGGCAGACAGAGAGAGAGGGAGTATTAATATTATTTAACATACAAGTAGGATATATGATAAGTAGCCTACACTGACCGAAAATCTTTTCCTACATGATACAATACAGTAATATAAGTAGATAATGTAAGTAGTTGTGTTAGTAAATATAACTAAAGTAATTTGCAATAACGGGTAAGTATCTGCCAAATACTGTACTTTAATTTGATTCACACACACACACAGCTTTTAATGACATTCCTTATGTTACAAATCATATTTCCCATGTCTTTGTTTTATTTCAACTGACATATGATGGTAGCTTTAAATACTCAGTCATGACATAACCTAAGAAATACGGTGGATTGCAAAATTTTCGAATGTTTGGAATAAATAAATATAGATTATTAAGAATACCAGACAAAATATAGGCCTACCTGGACAGTTTATCAATTAACTAGTATTTGCTGGATTCGGTTACCAAGGTTCTTAAGTATCTCAAGGATCTAAGTCAACTGCTAACTACTGTGATTATTTTTTGTTAAAAATAGTAAAAAATTGAACATTTATAAATGGATTTTTTTCACTTTTGCTCCAACAGATGCCAGTCCACACACACAGGGGATCCATTTATAGTGCCTTTCAAAAAATGAAAGCTCTGATGAAAGCATTTTATTCGGACAGGCCTTGATGGCTTCCTAACCATGAAGGCAGCATAGCTCAGGATTCAGTCACAGCCTGGGTGTACGCTGTCATCGAGAAAAGTGACAACCACTGATCCCTAGAAAATCAGTGTAATCTCTCAAGTAAACTTGTTTGTTTTGTGCTAAATGTTATTTTGACAGCCATAGCTAAGGGCTCTTACTCGCTTTATTCCCAGGACATATCTTTCCGACTTGGGACCACCGCTTCTTAGGTGAGACCCTTTGAACCGAGCCAAGTTAAAAGGAACAAAAGCAAACAAATCACATTGTTCTTTCAGGAATTTTTCTTGTTCACTGCCTTTCATTTCTCTCTTTTTTTAGGCACTTCTCTCATTCAGAACAGTGAAGTCAATGGATCCTTACATCCCAGCTTGACAAGTTAGGAGGATACAAGCTAATCCCCTTAATCTGTCTATTCTCCCGTGCAGTGCCAAAGGGGGAGAGGTACCCAGCACAAGTAATCCTGTAGAAAAAAACAATAGGATTAGACCCCAGCTCTTGGAGTGACAATCAGATATCTACTGACTGATTTGCAAAGTAGGGTCGAGTTTCTTCAAATTAGCTTTTTTCCCCCTCCTCTAGGGAAAATGTGCCTTTCATTAACTGCTGGTGGGATTCCTTTAGGACAGATGCTGGAGGTCCACATGAAAGGCATGTATTCTTCGCTTCCAGCACACAGGTCCTGGGCTTCTCCCACAGCAGAGGCTGAGAGGTGGGGACTCGCCATTGGCCTGGGCGACCACTCCACCCCTTTACCCTCTGTCAACCTCTTTATAATTCAAACACTAATGCTTTTAAAATGTGTTTGACAGATGGATCAGATTCCTTTGCTTACTGAGGATAGATGTAGCAGATCAATGAGACAAATGATGAGGACAATGTGAGATATGCTGCCTGTTCTTTTCATTTGTATGCAGCCATGCAACCTGTTTTTTTTTCTGTTACATTTAATAAGATGAATGTCTTTTGTACAGTTGCTATTCTTTGATACACTTTTGCAGTGGATACATATAAACCTATGGAAAATCAGTGTTTATATAGATATATAGCCTATTACCATCTCAACATAAACATGTGTACACATATATAATTTAATTAAAATTAAATAAAATAATAATAACATATAACAATTTATAATATAAATAGGTGTGTGTGTCTGTGTGTGTGTGTCTGTGTGAATAATTAAGAATAATTTTAGTATTTGATGCTTAGTTTCTTTATATTTATATTTATATATTAAAAATACATATTTGTTAATTTAATATTATATCATTATTTAATAGGTCTGTCCTTTCAAATACATACATACATACATGCATATATATATATATATATATATATATATATATATATATATATATATATATATATATATATATATATATATATATATATATATATATATATATATATATGCATGTATGTATGTATCAGAGTTGTTATAAAATATAATTAGCAAGGCAATATATACATTTTTGTTTTTTGTTTATTTTCAAGACATACATTATACACATATTTATGAGTGTGTGTGTGTGTGTGTGTGTTGGCATGCTTTTTTGCTAATAATATTTATCATTTTGTTCCTATACTATTACTTCCTATATATTTATATATTAAATATATTTTATTTAATAGTTTATTATTCAAATAACATTTGAATTGTTCAGATGCAATATATATATATATATATTTATATTTATATAAATATTTATATATATATATATATATATATATATATATATATATATATATATATATATATATATATATATATTTCCTGTGCCTTAGGTGTGTCAGAATAAAATGCAATAGTTGTGTCTTCCTTGTGACCTTTAGATGGCACTATTGGTATAAAGTTACCCCAGAGTCCTCTGTGACGTGTATGTGGGTTGAAGTCTATTCCTGGGTGTGATTAGCCACTGTGACACTTGATACTAAACCACAAGCTAATGCAGCTTAGGAAAGGCATTGTCCTGTAGGAAACAAGGGTCACCTGCACTGAAGGAAGTCCTTGATTCCATTTAAGTTCCGGTGAACTTGGCCAAGCAAAACGTAGTGTGACTCTTAAAATCTCACATTACTTTTCCAGTCCAGTCCGTAAATAAAGAGAACAGTTGTAGATTATTGGGAAAGTGAAAGATGTGTGAAATTCTACTACTATGTGGTTTTGAGCTGAAATAGGCATTCTTATATTAATACAAGTCAAGACCATCCTGCGAAATGTGAACAGAGAGTGTGAATATATATAAAGTCCTTGATCATGTATCTCCAAAATATAAAACATATTCAAAGTTGAATGACTAAAGACATGTCTTCACCCTCATTCAAGTCTAAGGTAACATGACAGATACTGTTTCACCTGTTAAACACTTTGCTCTCACAGTCAAATAGCTTTGCTTCCCGCTATTCCTCCAACATCTGCCGGGAGAACCACGGTGTAATTGAGGCTTTAAAAAGGTATGCCAGAAAGCTCAGCAGATGCATCATTACAGTCTTCGGCCTGTCTTTTGAAAGCTAAATTTATGAAGCGGTCTTTGCTCAGGTCTCTATCAGTGGTTTGCTCTCTTTACTCTGAACGCTGTTGAGATGCTAGAGCATGTGTCCAGCATGGGAATAGATGCTGTACAGACAAACAAACCAACCGGAGCTAGGAATTAAAACAAATTAGATCAAAATGCTTTCAAAAATGTCATCAGTGGTTTCCCGTGAGTGCTCCTTCCCATCCAGATGTTTCTTCCGAGATCAAAGCAGGAATGTGCTCTGATGGTGTAAATGTATTTGTTGTGTAATACTGGTAGATAAAGTAAACCCTTGTGCAGGGAAGTAGACCTTTTGTCCTTAAATTACCAGTATGATTTTACAGTGATTTGTGCAGGTGCAAAGCGTGTAAAGTGGGTTTAATCCCAAGTCTTTGTAATCATTGCCTTTTTATATACCAGCATTTCCAAATCTGTGCTGCGTGCACAGGCAAGTGTAAAGATAAAGTGTAAATAATCATGTTACTCCAGACGTGACATTGGTTGCTCTGTGGACAATGTTTGTGCGTGTTCCTTTGTGTGCTGTAGGTTCTGAAAATGTAATCCTCAAATCCCATTCCCATAAGGCGCCTCCAACCCCTCCTCACGTCCTCTGAAGGTCTTCATTACCTTTGTCAGAAACTCTGAGCTTGTGGCTCACCCACAATTCCGCGAGGGCCTTTGGTAATGACCTTGCTCTAGATAGATAGATAGATAGATAGATAGATAGATATAATTAAATTATAATATAAAAGGGAAGAAGAAGGGTGCAAGAAATAAAACTAGAATCAGACATAGTAAGGTAATTATGCTTTTACTGAAGCCACACTGTGTAAAGTTCACTGGCTTCATTTTAGAAATATCCACAATGTCATCCTCAATATGAGTGAGTGCCCATTTCCTGCTGAGCTCCAAACCTATGGATTATTATTTATTAAACTGACCAAGTCTTTGAGTCCCGGGAGGCCATATTTCCTGCATGATTGTACAATATCTGCACGGAGGTGTAGGCATTCCTTTTATCCTCAGTGACAAAATCAGCTAATGGATTGTTCCACATTGCATATGATCTAATTTATTCCGTGATTGACCATAAATCACATCAAGCCCAATATGAGACCCGGCTTTTAAGAATTACACTGAGGAGCAACTGTGCTGTGCATTGTCTCGGCTGTTCAACATTTCTTCTCAGTAGTTTCTAAACAAACTATGGTTATGTTAGATTAAATATGATGATGTTAGACCTAAGTGTTCCTTTAAAAGGATAGTTTGCCCAGAATTTCAAGTTGTCATAATTTATTCATGTTCTTCATACAAGTTTGGCTTTAGAAGATTTGGAATATAGCACATGAGTGTATGAGTCACACAAACCACTTTTATGATTCTCTCATGGTGCTTTTTATATCTGTTTGAAGCTTTTATCAGCCCCAGTCCTCATTCATTACAATGAAAAAGTAGCTAGAATATCCTTTAATAACATAAGGATGAATAAATTATGGCAAAAATCTTCATTATTGGGTGAACTATTCCATTAACTCCTATAATACAGATTTATTTATTTTTTTTATTTTTTGCCAAAAATATTTTAAATAAATGCTACATACAGCCAAGGGCAAAAGTTTTGAGAATGACACAAATATGAATTTTTCACAAAGTCTGCTGCCTCAGTTTTATGATTGCAGTTAACATATACTCCAGAATGTTACGAAGAGTGATCAGATGAATTGCAATTAATTGCAAAGTGCCTCTTCGCCATGAAAATGAACTTAATAAGAAAGTCCAGCAAGTGCCATGACAGTCTCCTAAAGTTGATTCAGCTGCAGGATCGGGGCACCACCAGTGCAGAGCTTGCTCAGGAATGGCAGCAGGCAAGTGTGAGTGCATCTCCACACAGAGTGAGGCCAAGACTTTTGGAGGATGGCCTGGTGTCAAGAAGGGCAGCAAAGAACCCATTTCAGGAAAAATATCAGGGACAGACTGATATTCTCCAAAAGGTACAGGGATTGGATTGCTGAGGACTGGGCTTCAGTCATTTTCTCTGATGAATCCCGTTTCCGAATGTTGGGGCAACTATCACACTTTAGAAATTATCAGAAATGATATATCACTTGAAAACTTAAAATCTCAAAATTAATCCTTTGAAACCCATTTTAAAATCAAACATTGCATTACCAAGAAAATGGTACATCAAAATCATGTTAAAAAATGTTTTCAGTCATGAATTATACATTTTTTGGTTTGGATCATGCACTTTCAAGTCTGGGTTCAAAAATGTGAGTGACAGTTAACAGGTTAATCTCTTTGCATAAACTTATTGTTATTGTCAATAAAAGCCTTTGAAACTTATGAAATTCTTGTAATTATACTTCGTTATACCATAGTATTATCTAACAAAAAGATATATAAAAAAAAAACTGAAGCCGAAAACTAATTACTAATGAAAATTTGTATTTGTGTTATTCTCAAAACTTTTGGCCACGTTGTATTCTGTATGTTATAAACCTATAAACGGGTCTAAGGAAATATATTTTTTGTACACTGATTAAAAAAAAAAAATTTAATGCCAAAAGATTTTATAAAATGTAATTCAATGAGCAAGAAACTATATTTTCAAATATTTAAATATTCTTTAAAATAGAAACTAAATATATTTGGGTTTAAAGCTAAATTTATTTTCTTAAAAATATTTTGGAAAATAAAAATTCATTTAGTAAATAAAACTTACAGAAAATATATGTACATATTAAAATACTTTTTTGCCATATGGACTCATATCAAGTATGTGTATGAAACATTTTCTTTGTTTTTCTTTGACATCCCAGAGTGTTTTTAGGATAACATGGCTATATTCCTATGAGTTATCACAGAGGAATCCCTAAGTAAATAAAACCTGCCTGGAGTGAAATGGGACAATACCTTTGCATTGTCATCCAGTGACTGCGCCAAATCCAAGTGAGCTTTAACATCAGAAGCGCGAGGTATTTGTTTTGGGATGGCATGGATTAACCGTGTCAGTGCAGGCCTCCGCTAGCTCTGGATGCTAATGTGCTCAGCTACTTCTATGCTGTGAGTCATTGCTTTGAGGACTAGCGAAAGAAGAGCTGTGTTACTGTCTCCTTTAGTTGTTCTGTTTCCCTCTTTGCAGATGTCGGCTCCTGCACAGACGACAGCAGCCACCCATAGCTTTTAAGGCCTAACCTTTGACCTCAAATTTCTCACTTTACGGTATATAACACAAGTCGAAAACACTTACAGGGTTACCAAATGTCTTCCTTGTCTCTTTAGGAACACCAGAGAAATTATTAAAACACATGTAACAAACGGTTATAATTTTTCACTCTTAAGGGAATAGTTCACCCAAAAGGGAAAATGTATGTGTAAATGTACTCACCCTCATACCATCCAAGATGTAGATGAGTTTGTTTCTTCACTGGAATAGATTTGTATTGCATCACTTGCTCATAAGTGGATCCTTCATCAGAATGAGGGTTCAAACAACCGACAAAAACATAACATGACTCTCAAGACTCTCAACAACTGAAGTATTATGAAGTACAAAAACTACATGTTTGTAACAAACAAATCCATCATTTTGAACTTCAAACCATTGCTTCTGGCTAAAATATGAATAATCCTCCATCCATAATATTCACAGACAGAGATTTAAAAACAACTAGAAGTCACTTATTTTCAGTGACCACTGCCAATGGGATGTGGTTGAGTCCAGTGATTGAATAAGATTATGTAAATTAGCAATGCAATGACTACCAATAGGAGGTAAGACACTGGCGCACATGTGTCTCTTGTGGGATACTGTAGTGAAATGTCAGAAAGATGAAGTGCTACGGTAAGCATTTAATTATGGTAAAAAATTATCCATAGAAAACTGTCAAAAATTGTCAACAGCTTGATTCATGCATTGATAATGATGATGAAGTATGCACAAATGCAATTTATATACAAACACTTTCCCCTCCAGGATGTTAATTTTTAGCAGTAAGAAAACTGATTTCTTGTCGAAATAGTTAGACATCCAATTTATGGCGAAATTTTCTAAAGCTACAGCCAGTTACGATAATATTAGGACATCTAGCAACATGAAACCAGCGAACAACTATAAGCGATAAAATGCTGTAAGTGTAAGTGAGGCATGGAACAATATAAACAACTGACCAAGGAATTCAGAGCCAGCCTTTGGCTAACGCAGAACAAAAAAGACAACTGACAAAGAAAAGAAAAGAAAACACGTTTAATTGGCTCATTGTTGGAAAAATATACTTTCAGTTACAATATATCCATTGTCATATGTGCTGTGGTTTAGCATACATCCCCTCAGTGGATGTTGGCAGCTCTGAACGGTGTTTGTTTCAGACATCTCAGAGGTCGCTGGCAATGTGTTAAGTCCGTTAAGATTCGCGCCACAGAAGGTCGTGAACCCTGCTTGCTCTCAGGAGCCTGTCACAAGGCCATAACTGTATCATTAGCTGAACTGATCATCCAAAGGCAACATGGCTACTTCCCCATTTAAGGGTCTAAGAATATCACTATTGGCTTGGAGGAGATATAGAACGAGCCTTAAAATCTCAAGCAACATTAACAGATGGTTATTTCCAGGAGTGGGATGCTGCAGATCTGAAGTCAAGGGAGTAGAGGACGGAGGCCAGGGCAGCGTACAGGTGAGTGGTGTTGAAGCACAGGCTGTACACTGGGCTGCTGGTGGTGGGTGCCAGCTGGAACATCTATCAACCAATCATTACAAAGATGAATATTACTAAAATAAAATACCAAATGAAAAAAGGGGAAAAAAGTCTCAAAGTTACCTGTAAACAGCGGGTTTGTCGTTTGTCCGAAAGGCGGACTACTCCGTAATACGATGAACCACTGGCAATCATGTGATTATTGTCTGTCTTTATACAGTAAAGAGTGCTGTCATGAGGCTCCTCCCACTCCATCACACATTTCCTGGTAGAAAGGGAATTCATATTGATCAGCTGCTACAAATATATTCAACAAATATATTGCTTTATAGGTTAGTTCAGATAATAACGTCCTTAAGTTGAAGTGCATGTGATTTAAGAGCTACAACAGAAGAGAGCATTTACACAGAACAAGGACTTTAAACTGTGGTCTGATCTTCACACAAAGCTTTTGAAAGGACTACCCTTTATAATGCTTTTGTTTTTTTGGAGCTGGACACTCCCAAATGATGTATGACATTCTTCAAAATATCTTCTTTTAGTGCTCCACATAAGAAAGCCGTTATTTTAGTATCAGTGAGATACTGTTACAGTATTTTTATCATACTTTTTTTTTTTCTTCTTTCTATTTTCATTTAACTTTTAAAGATATAGTTTTGTTTTATTCAATTTTATAGGTGTTCTTTTTTATATGCTTATATAGTTTTTATCCATTTTTATTTAAGTGTTTAGTCATTTTAGTAAGTCGACCTAAATGAAAATAAGAAATGTTGCTTTGGCAGTTAGCTGAAATGAGTTTATTTATTTACATTTTATTTATTTCAAGTAACAAAATGTGATTTGTGGTTTCAGTTTTAGTGTATTACTATAATAACACTGGAAGAACGAAAGTCATAATGGTTTGGAATGGGGGTGAGTAAATCTAGTCAAAATGTTCATTTTGGGATGAACTGTCCTTTTATAGAACAATGGGTTATTCATGTTCCCTTATTATTACATCATAATGGACAAAAATCACGCACAAAAAAATACAATCTCTGAATCAAAATTGTTAACTGAAATGAACATGTAATGTACAGCTATGCATATTTAGACACATTCTGAAGTACTGAAGTCCATAGTTACAACACAACTCCAGCCATTGTCACTCTATATTAGACCGGTCTTAAAGCAGAGGGCCAAAGCCACCATGGCTAGCTCTCTCTGCGCGGCTTAAGGGCGAGTGTCTTATTTGTGCTGGCAGGCCACAAGGCTGAAACCTCATCCCTTGTTTACGGAAAGGGGCTTTCTTGTTTTAGAGCAGGTCGAGAAAAAAAAGAGGGAAGGACAGGGCAAGTGTCTGTGCGTGTGCTGAGCCAATAGAGATCAATTCTCCATTAATGGTGTGCTGAATAAATCATGGAGAGGGAGTGTGGCTGGGCCGTGTGGTAGACAGCAGGGCAGCAGAAGCGTGTGGGAGATGTCTGGATTGTACACACACATGCGCTCACACAGAGGAACAAAAACCTTAAAATGGGCTGGGTCATTCCTCTTACACAAAACAAATTCATCATATACAATCAACAATTCAGTTTTATACACTATCAGGAAAAAGTGCAAAATGTTACCTTTAGAGGAACAACAGCCTTTCACTTGAGGAAAACCCAAGGACATCTTTGTTCCATATCCACCCATAAAAGGTGCATATTAGTACCTTAATATGTACCCTTAAGTACGTACATTATAGGGGTAAATAAGGATGGCCTTTTTCAGGGAAGTGACCCACTGACGAAAGGTTGCATCTCTTAAGGTACAATTGTTGCACATTTTTGTGAGAGTGTAACTTGAAATTAAAATGAGTTATTAAAAATGAATAAGCTCTAGCATTAAGTATTAGCAATTAATTTTATAAATGTAATACTTTATGACGTTCACTCGTTTGTTTCATTTAAAAACATTCCATTATGTTTGATAAAAGCACAGAAATTAGTATGACAATAAGAAAATTTACAGCTACAGCTCTTTACTGTATCTACTTAATGTATTTTATTACCATCTCTTTATTTCCATCATGTTTAGGAATCCTGTTCATGTATATAATATATAATGTCATATTAAATAAAAAATAAGAAGTAGCCTAATGTATTAAATATTAGGTATCTTTATGGAGTTTAAGCATTAAAAAAATGTAAAAGTTTTTGCTTAAACTAATCCGTCATCTTCCATCTCCTATTTTTAACCCCTTGTATATGCAAGGTGCTGAGCAATCAAATTCAGTTGAAGAGACGTGCACACATCCTCCTCAATTATTCAAAATCAATCTATTAATTAGTTTCACACACTAACTCATCAAGTACAGTTTACTCTATAAGTGAATTAAAGTGCACTCTTTTTATAGACGATGACGACTTTCAGATGACTAACCGCTTTGAATCAAGACGTACCACATATTGAGTCCTGACTGGTCTTACTGTGAATTATTGATATCTTAAGAGGGGACATTTGGCCCTCCCCAAACTCTCCAGGGCCCTCTTTCAATCACCTCTGATTTGTGTTACTTGACTGCCCATATGCGAATGTGAGGATCCCCCCTCCCCAAAGCCCTACATAGAGCCCCAGTTCACCCCACAAGCGGCTCACTGATTCCCAGCACCCGTCCCGTTGTCCTGGAGACACACCGCACCGCGCCACATCAATATGGCCACCAACCGGCGTGGACTTGGGTGGGTGAGAGTCCCGCCGCAAGAGCCTCTCTCGACGAGGGGGTCCTTTTCAATCTCTCAGAGGAACAATTGTGTCCACAGACCCAAGAGGAGGCTCAAGTCTGGCTTCTTTTTTATCTAAACGGTACTCTATGCACAGGAGGGCTTATTAGATTAACAGAGAACACTAATCTTCTTCACAGGCTCTCCGAGACGTACCGGCTAACTTTATTAGTCCCAGTAGACAAGGCCAAATCTGCTGACAGCACAGGTCAATGTAAGAACTAAGCCTAATTTAACACGAATCGTAACGGCGAGGCGCTGCAGGTTCCCAGAATGGGGCAGTACCTGGAGCAGACGCGCAAATCCCAATAGCGGATGAAAGTGTCGTATCCACAGGTGAGGAGCTGGAAGGGAGACTCGTAGACGATGTCCAACACACCTGCACCACGGCGGAACTCTGTACCAAGACATGACACCAGGTGACACCTGGGAGAAAGAGATAAGGGAAGAAGATTGCAGATTATACCCTGTCAAACATCATTGAGGAACATAATCACATTAATAATAACACAGACCACAACTTAAAAAGCAGGCGAGACGGTATTACGCAAACTTGCTGGAGGCCAAGCATTCCAGAGAGCGACTGGACAAGTGAGGTCACCTGCATCTTATCGTCTGAGTATCAGTTTTATTAAAGCGATTTGGTGACTGGCAAGCTCATAAAACAGGTCGTGTTTACTTGTTGAGTTTGGAACATCTCCCAGTCTTCACATCTCGGAGTAAATAAGGATCTAATTTCAAACCAAACGCCTTCATTTGCTCGCTTAATCTCTTATTACCATCAAATCCAGCTATACTTGCATGTTTCCAATGTCCAAGGACCACACAAAAGCTAAATTAAGTCTTAGGATGAGGAGATAAAAAGCAAACACCTTTCTGACTTTGAATGGGCTTCTAAAGCAGCTTAGTTTGGCCATAAGGTACGTTCCCAGATCCGAGAGGAGTGGAAGAAAGGAGACGGAGGGTAGAAGTGGGGGGTGCTGGGACTAGCACCACGCTCCTATGATCACAGACCCAACGGGTCCACGGTGCCCTCTGCCCCCACCCGCGCCGCAGAGGCCAGATTATTGTAGAATCACAATTTCTTTGTTGCTATTTAATTCCCTCCATGACCGTGACTGTGTGCGACTTGTGGACCTTTGATACCTGGTCCCTAGCAACCATTTAGGGGAGCCCAATGGCCATAGCAACCACCCCCCACGTTCGAGGTCTCCTGTGAGCTTGTTCACCGAGGGCAGACTGGTAATCCCCAACCTTCGCTCTGGGGGAGACAAGGGGGGTCTTTCTTAGACACAGGCTCTTTAAGAGATAGTCTCGCAGAACCAAAGGCCAAGACCCTGGTGGGCCTAAAGACAAACTCTCTTGTAGCGCCTCGGGCATCTGCATACCCATCATTTACCCCTTGCTGCTAAAATAACACGCTGGCAACAACTTGAACTGATGACAGTGCTGAACAATGGCAACAATCAATTAAATGATGCAAAACATTTGTTTGCAAAACATGCAATTAGCATCAGGTATTTCTTTTTTAAGTGCTTTAGGTCAGAAGAGCAAGAGAGAAAGAGAGAGAGAGAGAGAGAGAGAGAGAGAGAGAGAGAGCTTCCAGCGTCTGCCTGGGACGCTCTGTAAATGTCATAGCGCAAAGTGAAAAAAACAAGCATCGTAAAAGAAGTCCTCACATCTGTGCTCTGATTTTAAAGCCAGTAATAGCACTGTTCCAAGTACAACAGCAAACACCCAGGATTCTTAAATTGTTAGGTCACAGGTTTTTTATGTGTCCCATGTTTTTTTTTCTCCCATTTTAGAGGGAACCTGTGAAGATTACAGGATGGAGGATAACCATATAATCTTTTAAATTACTGCATCTGCATGGCAGGCGACCTTGTTCTTCCAGCGTCTGATCTGTTTGGGAACATGTGGCAAGACTGTCCCTTCGTCTGATCACAGTTGGTTCGACGACAGCTTCTGATTGAGTGAAAAAAGGTTCAAGGGCTCATATGAAAAATCGATCTTCGATTTTAACTCAGAGTACAGGAGTCATTTAGCAGAGTGATGGCACGTGTTTTATTAAAGTCAGCAGGTGAAATGGACAGATTAATTAAGACATGAGAACAACCGTCCCAGTGGAGTAATACATACAGTGTGTCTGCCAGCATTCGTGGTTCAAAGGTTGCCAAACAAAGGTGGTTTGCCTTCTCCTCCTTTAAGCAAGCAAAACTAGAAATTACGTAACAATAAGTGGGGCCCTACTGTGGCTTTTTTCGCAGCTCTTGCCGAAGCAGACGTCTAATGTTCAGACATGTGGAAGCTCAGAGGTCACTAACAGACTTGTCAGGGGCAACTGTGATATTTGCAATCTGCTAAAGTGATTACATAAACAATGCAGCCACCAAATATGGACAGAAAAACTAGAGGGAAAAAGCTTTATTTTCTACATCCTTTTAAAGCGTTCCTCAAAGAGCAACTGACCTCAACCTAATCCTCTTTGACCCCTGGATATGTTTAAGCTCAAGCAAAAACAGCACCCAATACTTCCAATATTCATCCACACACCAGTACAGAATCTGTAGCTTTTTCTGCACTGATTTTACCAGAAAATCTGCAGAAAATATCAATTAATTGAAATATAGCAAAATGCATTAGCAAAACAAAACACTCTTATTGGGAGTTAAAAAGCAGAATGACATGATATTTAATTAATCAGATTATAGATTAAATACACATTTTAATAAATTAGTAACCAAAATAAAATGTAACAAAACATTAATTATATATTTTTATACATTTAATAATTTAAAATGTATTTAGCATAAATAAATTGTAAGAAAGAAAACAATTATTAAATGCATGCATCTCTCTGGTCTTCTGCAATTGCGGTTTCATATAAAATATATATATAATGTATATTTGGAGTCTTTATAGAAGCAAAATATTAAAAAAGGCTTTTAAACTTTTCCTTTTTTTGCCAAAGGTCCACTGACTACTTAACACAGTTAAAACTTCATATTTGTTTAAAAACTAACATACTTTCCAACAGCCCTAAAGACAGTTGCAAATAAAGGCCCTCCCTTTTTATGTTCTGATATTGCTTGGGAGTTTTTAACTCCCTATTCTGCACTATAAAGAATGGCTTGTGTTCGTAATTAGTCATGAGTTATGGTCTCAGGGCCATCAAGAAAAATGGTGGGGCCGGCCTCCTTAACAGTCCTCTGTCTCCGTTTGACCATTTGGGCCACACACACACACACTTTATGAAAGGGAACTTTAATGAATTGATGGATTTTGAAAAAGGGCAATGCTGAAGACATTTCTTTGGGTGTTAGATCCACAGGAAAAGGTCATTTTGAGCTAACGCTCTTGTAAGGTTAAGTGTAGAGGGTAAACTGGCACAGGGAAGCTATGGGAAACAGTCAGCACCCTGAAAGGACGTGAGACAGGTACATAAAGAGCCCTGCTGAGGTTTTCAGGGCCTAAAACAAACAGAAATCGCATTGCGCTGTCTGCATGTCAGCCAATTTAGCCCACAGTCTAAATAACCACCAGCAAAGAGAAAGAAAAAAAAATAAAACAATGACATAGAATAGGACAATGGAGACTTTTAAATGTCACACGCGTTCTCTTAAAAACAATGAGATTGCAATTTGTATAACACAGCTCTTGGTAGGATCCAGGCATTTAAACCTTTTCTTTGAGGGAAAAAATGTCAAGAATTTCTACCCAATTGTGAGATTCTTTGATGGCAAGAGCCCCATGAAACTCAGGGGTCCCTTTAAAGCACCACTTGTGTGTCCCTGACTCCGGCTGATCATAGACTTTTTGTCTTTAAAGAGGAGAAAGACATTAAAGAAAGAACATAATTGCCATGTCCAGGGCACAGTCAGAAATTCTGTGAAGCTGGAAATGTTTCCGATTTCTTTATAACGAAAGTTTAATTAAAAGTTGGCACAGACAAACTAATGCATATTCAAGGTCTAAATTAAACTTTTTGTTACATAAAATTTAGCCAGTAATTTCTCTCACCAATCCTGAAAGTTTTTTTTTTTTTGCATGATATTTATAAAGAACTGAAAAAAGAAATTGACCTAATTACTTGCATTTGGTGCCTTGATCAATTTTGCACCCTTTGCATACTAAAAAGTATTTATCACTTAATAAATTTACATTAAAGCAATATTGCAATCCATTTTGGCGAAACAATAAAATGTCTGCTTGTTTGGTGTCTGTGGATTGTCTGTCTTCATCCTGATGATTATCAAGTATCTTTTCAAGTGCTTGACTTAAAAAGACATCATAGAAGACAATATGCTACTAGAGTGCTGGCTAACAGTTGTGAAATCTCAATGTCCCTCATACTTAAACTCTCTTCTTCACCTCCCTTATAATGCTGTAATTAGTTCAAGCAGCCGGTCAGCTGGTACTGTGAGACATGAGGGTCTGAGTGATCTTGGCCTGTACACGTCCTCTCTATTATTCCTCCATCCAGTCAAGGCCCTGCTAAAAAAAATAAAAAATACACCCCGATCTTTCAAGAACATGGTAAAAAAAATGTCATTGGCTCTCGCCAGTTGAACTTAAAAATAGCCAAAAAAACATCAGGAATTCTCTCTCTCTTAGGTTATGTGGTGTTTGAAAAATAATTTCAGTTTTTTTTAACACTAACTAAATTTACACGTGACAACACAAGTAGTTTTGTGCTGAACATAAAACAAATCTTGACATTACAGAGTACAGTTAACACTGTTGTGGCAAACAGGTTGGATGTTTGTTCTGATGTCGTCTATGATTGAAGTAATGTAAGCACTCTAATGTGTCTCATGTTTGTGCTGGTCTTCTAAAGGTTATGCTGGTGGCCCGTCTGGGAAATGTTAAAAAGGGAGACATAGGAGCACACACACATACACACAGCCCCCATTCCCTGTCACCCCCAGCCCCTCCACTCATCAGTCGGTTTCTCAGCCCCCTGTGACTGGAGGCTTTGTGCTCCTCACACAAGGTGCACCTGATTACTAGACGGGAACACATTATGGCAGGATACAACTGACTCTAGTGCAGCTACACAAAGACAGGAGGAAAGACAACACGACTCACTCCAGGACAGGTCACTGAACGCTCCTGAGACACTTAACACTCAGGTAGTGCTCTAAAATGCACTTATTTTCCACATTAAACTGATCCAATAATGTGAGACAAAAAATCTACTGAAACTACTTTTAATGCAAGTAAAATTAAATGTAATAAATATTATACAAATATTATAAATATTAACTGAAGCGAATATTAATATATATATATATATATATATATATATATATATATATATATATATATATATATATATATATATATATATATATATATATATATATATATTTTGAGATCTAGAATGTTTTTATTTTTAAGAAGTCTAATAATATTTCATAGTATAACTGTTTTTACTGTATTTGTTTTTCAAAGAACAACTGTAAAAGCAGCTATTATACTAATATTATTGCAGTTTGGGGGAAGTCTGATTTTTTTCAATGATTTTTTTTTTTTTTTGTAATTATGCATGAAATTGTTTAGGCATTTACAATGTTACAAAATATTTCTATTAATCAAAGACTCCTTCAAAAAATTTAACACTGTTTTCCCACAAAAATATAAAGCAGCACAATCCTTTCCAATAATGATAATTAGATTTTTTTTTCTTGACCACCAAATTAGCATATTAGAAGGATCATGTGACACTGAAGACTGGAGGAATGACTGCTGAAAATTCTAAAGACATTTTAAAACATACTGAAATAGAGAAGTTGTTTTAAATTTTAATAATATACAGTTACTACAGTTTAAATAAATGCAGCCTTGGCGAGCATATAGGGACTTTCAAAAATCTAAAAAAAAAAAACGCACCGAGCCCAAACGTATATTCAATTTCTGAAAAACTGCTGTGTGTTACATCAAAACAACAGACTCTTGCCTGTTCACTGACTCTCACACCTCTGTGTAACCTTAATTGGTTCCTAGTTTAACAGGGTTGTAGTGAGTCTAACTTGATTCAACGGCCTGTATACCTGTGCGTACTTCTGCATTCTGATAGCCGGCCAGCCCACGTGTCCATCAAGCTGACACTGGCTACCCGCGCTTCACAGATCAAACGCAGCCACATTGGTGGATCACATTAATCTTGTGTTCCGGTGTTCCAAAGAACATGTGATTCCCAGGGAAATTTGTCTGGAATCGCCTCTACTCCTTCTCCGCAATTTTTCCCGTCTCAAATTTCCTTGTCATTTGGTGCCGGAACTCACGGCACCCCTCCATACCCCCCCCCCCCCCCAAACCACCGCCTCCTCTTTTACTTTCCTCAGACTGACAACATGCAAGCAGGCTGAATTCAGCAGGTAAAGCTGGGGAATTACGGAAACCAGTCAGGTTGTATCAGGTTTAAGCCTGGCCTTTCATGGCAGGAATTTTTAAGTCAGCTTTGAACTTCCCAAAGAGAAAAGACTCAGTTGAAGGGATAATGGAGCAGCTTCCATCATCATAATAAGGTTCTACTTTCACTTTATGTTTCAAATAGTAACACATTAGAATTCAAACATTTTGAACTTTATACATGTAGAAACCAAATTTAATTGATTGTTGCTATGAAAGCCTGTGCATCTAAGCATAACTAAGATCTAACGTAATATCTAATGGTAATTTCGATATGGAGTGGAAAACACTTAATTTTATGGCTATCAATTGATACATAACACGTAATTCAAATTAGTTATATATATATACTTGGCACAGTGTCTTAAAAGATGTAAAAACTCTGCACAATCTGCTGACAAAACAAAAATGCATTACAGCAATCAAAAAAAAAAAAAAAAAAACCCAGAGCATATGGAACATGTTCAAGCAACAGGTTCTATAGAGCAAAGAAATATTACTACAAATTAATTCTGAAATATTTAAATACCTTTCTGTGTCCCAGATTCGAAGAGGAGCAAAATTCTCACAGCAGGCTGTTCCTGTCACAAAGTTGCTGAAAAGATATAAAGATCTTTAGTAATGATTGCAAAATAACGATACTTTGTATTTATTATTATTAATACACCTTTACAAAATCTATAAAAATCTGTGATTAAGAGTCTTCGGTGCCTTCTGGAACATTTTCTCGAATAATCTATGTTCCAGCATTTAATGCCTTTAGCATTGGACCCACTTTATATTAAGTGGCCTTAACTACTATGTACTTACATTTTAATTAATAATTTAGTACAATGTATTTATTGTGTACATACATGTTTTTACATTGTACTCATATTAAAAAAAAAACTACATGTAATTACATCTGTATTTAATTTCTGTAATTACATTTATAATTACACTGTTGACCCATACTTTACACCTTAACCCACCCTTAAACTTACCCATACCTCCAACCCTCTCCCTAACCTTACCCCATCCCACCTCAATAGCAGAAAAAGTGTTTTACAATACAATATGAACACAATAAGTACATTGTACTTATTTTTTTATGTAAGTACATAGTAGTTAATGCCACCTAATATAAAGTGGGACCTTAGCATTTAAATACGGAGCAGGTGACGTAACAGTGGAGTATTATTTTGGCTCCTGGAGAGAATACACACAGTGCATTAAAAACAAATTTTGAAAAGCGAATGGAGTGTAGCGAGGTGTAAAGTGTGGCTGAAGGGTATGTTGAGACAGCGGATTTGTTCACAGATGTGTTTTCATTCATGAGACATCTGGGAGAAAAAACGTGGTGAAAAAAGAAAAAGAAACAAAAACACTAAGATGCCCCCTTTTTAGTTGGGTGACAGGTTGAAATTAGTCGTGCAGGTATGGGTGGGCGCAGCAGTTTTGACCTGCGTGATAGTCGGGGATTAGAGCCCTCCTGGACAGCTGGGATTGGCAGGCGAGGCTCAAGGCTCTCCTGCTCCCAGCATTGTGTTCGGAGGTGAGCTGAACAATAGGGCCCTCACACTAGTGAACACACAGGAATGTGCCTTTTTTAGCACTCAGGTATTCCTACAATGCCCTGCTGGGATGGTCTCTTTCATTGACAGAATGCTTTCTCAGTCTCTGTGCCAACTATATAAAGTGTGTGTGGCGTCAACGTGCCTCGCAGCGAATGCTTACTGACGCACCACGCGAGAGGCACGTAAAACAACACGAATCACAAAGCATCTCCCTCTCTCACATACTTTCATACGTCTAGAGAAAACCCAGAGAAAGAGCAGGGGGCTCTATGCCCTCCCACTAACATCAACCAAAGAAACGGGCTTCACAATGGAATACCAGTGTGGCCTCAAATTAACAACCAGCCTGTGTGAATAAGCTCTGTAGCGCCTGGTGTCCAACTCCAAACCCCCAGCACAAAAACAGAGGGACAGTGACCCTTCATCTCACTCACACACAAACACACAACATACAGAGAGCCTTTCACACCAAGGATGATAACCATAATGATAAACACAGTTCTAAAATCTTTCTACATTTGAAAGAATAACAGAGTCCATAGCACAACTACAAAGATGGAACGATATTGCTGGAAACACTTCTGAACAATTTTTCCACCTGATAGGAAATAAAAACATTGATAGCCAATCAGAATTCACTAGGGTTGTGCGGATAAGACAATAGTATCGTGTGTCAGAGATATCGCCTGATGCTAATGCCTTTGACGATAACAAGACAATGATTATTATTATTATTAGGCTAGTATTATTATCTAATATGAGGTCTTTTTTTATCCATTGTTTGTTTTTTGTTATTGATTTTTTTTTTTACAGTGTTGCGCATTTTAACCAATCACACGATTGGTTAAATGAATGAATACAATGGCCAATCAGAGGTGATTCAGATTAGTCATTGCTGAAACACCAGAGCCTTGTTAAGTGTGCGTGCTCACGGACTGAATTCTGCTATCTCACAAATTCTCTCGTAATAAACTACGTGCAATGTAAGTACAAGAGATTCACTGATCTTAAAGTCTATCATAAAGTGCATACACTTGTGCTAGAATGAAGTCAGTGATGATAAGGCTGTTTGAATAGCTGATGAAATGTTATTAAAATTAGCAACTTACAATGTTTCTTTTAAATTGGCATCGCAAATTCAGTCATATTTAACTATTTTAGAACATCCATACTTGACTTGAAAAGACATGATTTGTAGGCTTCTTTTAGTTGTACCCAGGCGTTTGTTCACTATCCGTCTACGAAACTAAGTAAGTAAATTATTAAATAAATTTGCACAATGATATGATTATAGAGAATATCGCCCAACTAGAATGCACCCTAACTGATGATAAAACTGGAGTGTGTGCTTAACATGTATCATTGTTTTCAGTGTGAACAGGCCTTTAGATTTGAACAAAAAGGTGTGCTTGCTTTAAGAACAGAATTTCAATATTTGATGAGGTAAAAACAATAATTGATCATAAAATTAATACCAAGCAAAAACCCAATAAGTTTTTGAAGATACATGATAACGTTTGGAAATGGAGATATGTGAGCAAAATTCAAAGCCATTTTTTATTTAAAAAAAAAAGACGGAAAGAAAGAGAGAGAGTGTGCTAGTAAAGTTGAGGGAACATGCGCTTTCGTCTGTGATGGCTTCAGTTGGTTTGTTCATTGAGAGCCCAAGCATATTGGCAAAGACAGCCATGGCAGCTGTCAACCCAGTTAGCGGTGGCCCATCAACCATATTCAGCTCGCCTGGCCAGTGCTGGCATTTTAATTACTGTTGGGTAAACTCATTTGCCCCAATGAAGGCCGTGCACCCTAATAGAATATGCAGGCTGCCTGACCTTTGAACCCGTGTGACACAAGATACAATAGGGGCAAGGCCAAAGCTCTCTCTTCCAAGCCCTTATTACTCTCTATTACTTCAATTACTTATCCCTCAGTGAATCCGATTGTGAAAAAACACAAGGGAGGGAGCGAAAAGGAGAAAAATAGAAAACCACAATTAAATACATTTTTGTCTCCCAGACAAGTTCTGATTGATCTGAAAGGAACTCCTAGTGATATTATAGCTGTAAAAGGTCAAAGCCTCTGTCTCGCCTAATGTGCCTCCACCTTCCCTCGACCTTATGCCCCCCTCTAAACCAAAGAGCACAGACAATCTCCCTCCAAAGCCCCTGGCCCACGCTGCCCACCCCGAACCCCAACTCCTCTGCCCCAAAAAACCCAGCACGCCTCAGGATCATTAGAACATGTCAGGGGTTCACTGCCAACACAACCATTTTGGTAACCTAATCAGCTGACATTATTATTCGAGGAACTGTGCTAGTGCCGGGGTCACACAAACTTTAATTCAGCCCCTGCTGGGAGAAGAACTCCACAGTAACAACATTGTTAGGGCCAAACCAACACAAGCAACCACATGTATTGGGTCAAGACCACCGCAAGCGCTTTTCATATCAAACCGCACACATCAGTAGAAATGTGCTGAGTGTACCACGGATAAATAACGGGATCATTTTTAAAAGACAGAATCAAAATTATTGTTACATAATTTATTTTGCATATTTTTGCTTGTTTATTTGCATGTGGAATGCAAACTACGTGTAACCTTTTGTTCAGTGAGATTTTTTGAAAGAATAATAATAATTATTTATTTATTTTCTATCATGGTTTCCACATACATATTAAACAGTGAAAATCGAAGTACACATGGATAATGATAAAAACGTTTCTTTAGCACCAAATCAATGAATGATTTCTAGAGGATCGTGTAAACTTCTAGACTGGCGTAATGGCTTTTGGAAAATTCAACTTTGCCATTGCAGGAATAAATTACATTTAGAATTATATTAAAAAATAAAAAAATTATTTTAAATTGAAATAATATGAAAATATTACTGTTTAAGTTCAAATAAATTAATTTTTGATGAGCATGAGAAACTTTCAAAAACATTAAACAACCTTACGTCAGCGACGTCAAATTTTTGGAAATGTAGTGTAAAAAAAGTAGTACACAGAAACGACAAAAACAAAAGTAAAAACTTTTCAGGTTTTCAGGATAGATTCATTCAAAATAGAGATGCCACTAACTGTATAAAAATATATTGATATTTTCAGCAGTATGACAGTCGTTCAGTTTTCCAAAGTGTGATTACACATGCTATGTGGCTTTCTATGTGTACACAGTTTTACATCAAAGCAAAATAAAGCAAACCCACTAGAAAAATAAGTCAAGTAGTCAAGCTGTGTGTGTTTTTTTTAACCAGCTAACTAACCAGCTGGTAGTTCAGCAGGTCAACCACTTAAACCAGCTTGGTCCAAAAAAATACAAATTTAAACTGTAAAAAGTGGTGACCTTCAACTGTTACCTTAAATAGCTATTTCTACTTGATTTAACCAATATTAATTTATCTTGTTGGTATAAATTAATGCATTTAGGTGTTATATAATACCTTTTGGTAACCAACCTAATTTAAATGTTATAATTTTCTGTAAAAAATAAAACATTTGAGGGGACTCAAATACTGCCTTACAATGTTCTCTCTCTGCAGCAGGGAATCATTTTTAACAAATTGGTTATCACATCAATTCAATATCACAACTTCTATTTCCATTTATCTAAAAAGTAATACAAAGAATGAAAAAAAGAAAGAATCAAATAATCCTAGATTTAAAATATGGCAGTTAAATTGTCATTAATTGTATAATGATTATGATAAATGAGTAAAATATTTTAAACACAGTGAAAAAAATCTATTGACCCCAAATGTATCTCAGCTTGTCCTAAAGGCCCATGGGTAAAGACAGGGTTCAAAGGGAGTTTAACCCCCCGTGCATCAGCCTTGCAGTGGATGTTGTTCATTTGTTATAGCTGACCCCTGGCTTTGTTCAAGGGGATGTTAGAGTGCTTTCATCTTAGTCCCTAAATATGTTTGAATTGAAAAGGGTTATGATGTATTTATATTGGCTGGAGGAACACAATAGACAGGGTCTTTCTCTTTCCCTCTCTGTGTCGACCCTCCAGCCCAGCTCCCCCAAGCCCCCCTCCCACCCTCCTGTTCAGCTCACACCCGAGTTCACAGACCTTTTGGCTTTCTGTTCATGTCCCCTGCATCTGAGGTCAGAGGAACATTCCATACACCACCTTTTGCTTAGCCGAGTGGAACAGCACCACATCAAATTAGAGCATAAAACACATACACACACACACGCACACACACACAAAGCCATGAGAAAGTCAGCAGCTAGTTTATGCAGACCTCTTCGCCTGCCACTAATTAAATCACACATTTATCAGGACATCAGATAATAAAAAATTACAGGGAGCCATAAAAGACCCTTAAAATTAAACAATTAAGAGCCAAATATTGTTGAATAATTACGAAATAGTTAATAAACATAAAAAACTTAAAATATTATGGCTCCAATATGTCATTTACCTTAAAGCTTTCTAATTCCAAGATAATAGGAAAGATCACACCACAGATTTAACCATAACAACAAAGAAGAACAAAGTTGTTGTTTTTTCAGCTGATGAAGATAAAACATTGACAATCAGAATCCATCTGACTTTAAAGAGCTCAAGAATTTGATGTATCAGATGATAAAAATGCCGCATATATTATAAAAATAACTATATTAGCATCTACACCAATGATAACATTCTGTTACTATATAGTACTATATACACACACTACATACCGTATGCACACACTATACTATATTGTGTGTACATATGTAGTGTGTAAATAGTACTATACAGTAATATAATATATAGTAAATTTTATATATATATATATATATATATATATATATATATATATATATATATATATATATATATATAAGTAAATTATTGTTACTTTTTTGTTGCATTTCTGACCATTTCAGTTACAGCCTGGAGCTCTATTTACGATGGCCTGGATCTGTGCCACTTGTGCGAGTACTGTTATTTCCATCTGAGGCTTACAGGCTGCATAGGAAAATGCTGACGCATTTTGACACAAAATAGATTTACATTTTTTAAATTCAACAAACGATATTTTAAGATAAATATGATCTCTTTTGGTACTGTGACAATGTTTCTGAACTTTAATGTCACTCGTGCATTACACCAAAGCCACAGAGCTGAACTCCCCAGCTAACTTCTCAGCAAAAATGCTTTTTAGGGAATAACAAAAGTTTCCATCTCAAATGCGCCTGGGGAACACCTGTATGTGGCATGTGTGTAATGATCTGCTTGTGCAAAGCCTGCATAGAAGGGGCATATTGACTGCAATTATTCGGGACACCACCTGCAGTCAGAGGCTATAGCTCCCATGCTGTGCTTTCAGTAGTAAGCGCCCTGTATTTAACGTGTGGGAACGCACATTCTGTCCGTTATCGCTTTATTGTTGCAGACTCTTTCTTTTCTTGCTCTCTTTCTTGTTTTTTCCCCTTTTTTAACTAATTGAATTCTTGACTCCTAAGACACAGCTCGCCCTCCCAGCCTTAAGAGAGAGAGAAGCTAAATGAATGACATGAATTTCACTCTTTTTGCTCCTTCTCTCTCTCTTTTTGCTTGAATGAGGTGGAGTAAAGGGGGGAAATTGGGGCGGGGTGAGCTTAGGGTGGTATAGAGGAGTGCGTCTCGCTGTACTTTCATACTGAGGGTCATAGGTCACGCTCCCTCCGTTTGCCAGAGAGTGGCATTTCGGGGGCGGTTTATCCAACAATCATTTTCTTTGGAAGATTTCAAAGGCAGCACCCCTGCAACATCTTTGTAGTTGTGCTTGACCAACTCTAAACAAAACAGGCCTCCCCAAAAAGAAGCCTTTCTCGCTTCTCCTCTGGGTTGCTTGCGCCCTGTGCCTTTTCATCCTCCCTGCCTAGTCGTTGTGCGACTACTGGGTAGTGTGTACTGTGCTCTTTGAGGCAGCGAGGAGCGCTTCTGTTCAACGTGATGTGGCCTATCCCATCATATCATACAAGAAGCACAAAATTATCAATATCTGCTCTCTGTGTTTAGAGTCCCTGCATAAGACATTGATTAGCCATGTTCAAAAACTCCCTGGGTGATGAACAGACACAAATTTAGGCGCAATTTGCACCGGCCAATGAGGACAAGTGCATTTGATCATCCAAGTGAGGCCTCTTCATCTAAACTTTAATTAAACAACGTCTGAAAAGCTAAACAAACATAATTCTCTCAAGATCAGTGAGATGTGCATGTGGTATTAACAAGACCAAATGACACATTTTAGGTTAACAATTACACTTCTTTTCTACTCTCTCTGCAACTGAAGTGCTGACATCAAACTAAAATCAGATGAACCTAAACCCCACTTTATATATCAAACAAGCTTAATGAACTAACTGACAGACTCTGTGCTGCATGTCTGTGTGATATATGTAAGAGGGAGAGTAGCCGACGTACCTTACATATACTCTGGCTAGAGTTACCCAGGCCTGGATGGATTCTTCCAGACTCAACAAGTCCCATCTTGTTGGGTAAAATCTGTCATGTCTGACACTACAGGAAACTATTTATCACAAGAGGCGCTCCCTACTAATTCTACATCTAGCGGTAAAAAGGGAACGACAAAGACTTGAAATGGGATGGGTCAGACAGACACAAGGAGTGAAGGACGGCATGTCCGAAGGATAACAGATATTCAATGTCCAGTGCCTGCGATATTTAGGTGAAATAGTTTAGTAAAAATACATTAAAATAGTCATAAAGAGTCAAACAATACAATAAAAAAAGCAGCTGTTCAAAAGTTTGGGGGCAGTAGGCTTTTTCAATGTTTTTGAAAGTTTTAATGTTATGTTCATCAAGGCTATGTTAATTTGGTCAAAATATAATACTGTGCAATATAAAAAAAATTATATATAGTAAAAATTGCACTTAAACTTAATATTGGTCAATAACCACATAATATTTTTGTCGAAAAAACTATGTACAATATGTTTGCCATTGTATTGCCTTCATCTATTGCACTCAGATTTTATATATATAAATATGAACATGAACATAAACTGACAGAATAAAGAATAAAAAAATGTTTAAACCCATAACACAGTTCTTGCTTATTCCTTAATCACACAGTTTGCTAAGAAGTTATGAAAGAGTTCATGAAGTTTAATTGTCATGTAAACTGTTTTTAGCTCCAATTAGAGCAACTGAAAGAGTTAATAAAAAAAGAGTAGCTTTCTCCTCTGAGAGCCACATTACCGACTGTCATTCCAGGTCCTAAAACAGTGTCCTCAAAATAAAATGTATGCAAATCAGACGCTATTAGTAGCAATCAGGGCCTTTGCTCACACAGGAGCAGATGAATCAACATTCGGGGTGACAGTCTGAAGTCTGACATGGCAGACAAAGACTAGACTGAGATGGGGCTATGGGACGGGGGGCGGGGTAGACCAGTCAAGCTCACGGGTTACAGATCAAGAATCAGAAATCATTTGGGCTGCTGTGAATACCATTTTTTCCACTTCAACATGGCTGCTGCTGTCTCTTTGATATGAGATTGTAAATGGAATTCAGAGCAGAAGAGCAACCCACTGGAGTGAAATGAGAACAATGCTGGGAGCCAGAGTGCCCATTACCTTCGCAATGGGAGAGGGGCCTTTTTTTTAGAGTGGTCTCACAGTTAAGGCTGGGACCGCTAGCCATATGACACAATTTAGGGAATTTCAGAACTAGTGTTCACATTGCAACATCAGCTGTGAAAGTCATGCAGTCACCATGGAGCTCTTCAAGTCTGCACAGGACCGTCCACCGCTCGCACGCATTATGCTCTGATATAACTAGGGAAAAACCTGAGAAGATGGACCAATATAAGAAAAATAAAATGCAGTGAAAAATCCCATGTGCCTAAAACTGTAAAAGCAATCTCAAGGGCCACTGGTTACAGTTAGGATCAGTGACTGCTAAAAGATAGACGACAGTCAGCCTTGGCATTTCGCTCCGGCCGGAATATCCCACTAACAGACCTTCAGATAACGTTCCTTGGAAAAAACGACGGCAAAAAGGGAGGGAGGGTTAAGAAACAGATTAGGAGGAAGATTAGATTGAAAGAAATACAAATCAGAGCCTGAGCAAATGGTGGCGGGAAAAAAAAGAGAGAAGGGCTATTTTTCTTACACGGTTCTTTTGTTTTATACACAAGTGTGATTCTGCACTGGGTTGGAACAATACAGCCCCTAACACCTGAGTGTCAGAGGTGAGCATATGCGCACTCTTTCGACATCTTTCTCTCTGTTCTTTCTCTTTTCTTTGTCCCTCACCCCTTCTCTTGAACCCGTTGCTCACTGCAGCGTCTCCTCACTTGCTCCTTGTCCTTTAGATACCTAAAGCGTGAAGCTGGAACAATTACATTTGCAACACAAGGGCTTCCTATCTATTTCTTCAGGTTTCCAAATTAAAACACACTGTGCAATCACTATTTTGAAACCCTCTCCGTCTCCGGTTGCAGGAGTGAAATCAGAACACACTCTCAATTAGGGGACATCTGTTGCTCTCACTAACTGATGGAGCCTGAACATACGAAACAGAAAATCTGGAGAGGAAATGGAACTTTTAACAAAACTAAACAGGCCCAAAAATATCAGCTTTACTATGTTATCATAAATCAAATAGTGTAAGTGGAATTTTTTCTTACAATTTATCTGTGCTTTAATTCAATTCCACATGGCCAGAAAAACACTGAGTCACTGCTTAAATGTCTGCTTATAAGTTCAGAATAAATAAATGAATCTAATATATATATATATATATATATATATATATATATATATATATATATATATATATATATATATATATAATATAACTACATCTTAAAACATAAATTAATATTTTTAAAATATAAAATATGAAAAAAAGCTAAATAATAATTATTGTAATAAATAATTACATTTAAATTCTGCTTTCTAAACACTGGTTAATAGTATTACATTTATCACAATTAATTTATTCTATTGATAGCTAAAAAGATACAGTGCCAACTTAATGAAAAGCAACTACTTTCAAGAAAATAAACTACTGTTCAAATGTTTGAGGTTATAAGATCATAAGATGTCTTAATTATTTTGAAAGAAGTCTAAAGACGTGACTAAAAACACAGCAAGAACATTTATCAAATGTAATTTATTCCTGTGATGGCAAAGTAGAATTTTCACCCTCATTACTCTAGTCTTTAGTGTCACATGATCTTTATAGAAATCATTCTTCTAATATGCTGATTTGGTGTTGATTTGGTTATTATCAATGCTGAAAAATGGTTGTGTTTTTTTTTTTTTTTCAGGATTCTCTGATGAATAGAAAGTTCCAGAGAACATTTATTTATTTGAAATATAAATCTTTGGTAACATTATAAATGTCTTTATATCACTGTTGGTTAATTTAATGCATCCTTGCTAAATAAAATAGTTTATTTCTTATGAACAGTAGTTTATTTACAAGATGTTTACAAACATTAAAATTTCCACACTATAAATGGATCATTATAGGTCAGTATAGGTTTGGTGCAAAGGCATCAAAAAGTATAAAACCCCCTGATTTAGTTGATGCCTTTATTTCAAGTCAATTTCATCGACTTCTCCCACCGTCAATATGTGTAGAGATGTGTGGTCCATTATCTAGGTCCAGCAGTCTGTTTCAGAGGCCTGCTATTTCAGCCATCAAATTGGAGAATTAATGATGTGGATAATCGTCTCTTATTTTGAAACCTAAATTCTTGACTAAGGAGACGGGGCAGCGGGATTAATAACTCAACTGAGTGACTAAAACTGCATTGAACCATTGAATCTGCTCAAGTAGCAGTGGCTTACTTCCACTAGATGACAAAAGATGAAAACGCAGCGGAGTCTTCGGTGTCTTTTAGTGTCTCCCAGCGCACAGTGTTTCCATTCCTTCAGCAGTGCTGTGAAGGTGCGTTTGACGGATCAGGGGCAGGTGGAGGCTCTGTCTGCGCTAGTGTTATGGCTTCATGTGCCTGCGTGTCATTAAGCGTGTGGGAGTATACATGGCCGAGCAATCAAAGGCAGTAAATGCAAAGGCAACCCCGCTTCACCATAATATCCTGCACGTTTTTTTCCTCTCTGTCTCCCTCTTCCCTGTCTCACTCCATCCCACACTTGTTTAAACAGCTCATCACATCGGGAAACTTCCCAGATGTATTGAGGGAGAAACGGTTAACCAGTTGTAGACTGAAACAGCTCTTTAAAGCTTGGAACAATTTATCAACTGGACGGTTCAACACATTTCCATGTTTACAAAGTCAAGAAGCACAAAGAAACATTAAATGATGTATTGCCACTGTCCTGGTGAAAGCTGAGAAGCGGGAAAAACATTGTAGGGTACATTTGATAGTTTTAGGCCCAAAAAAAGGGTCTTTTTCACACTATGAGAGGGCAAAATTCTGCTTTCTAAGCCTTTAGGGGCAGGGATCACATTCTTCTCCATCTGCATTTCAGAGGTGTGAACTAATTGACTTCAAAGCAATGGCATGGCAATAAATTGAAGAGTATGTATTAAAAAAGGGTCTGGCCACCTGCTTTGGGTTGCCCTGTCTATGACCACTTCACCTCACGAGCCCTAACAATATCCCCCCCCCACCCTCGTTCTTTTAAACCCCTAATACATTCATTATTTGAAAGATCTCAGATTGACTTTGATGAAAGCTAAGGTTGATGTTTAGGTCTGTTGGTGATTCATATGGTGAGAAGAACAGAGGAGAACAGTGAGTATGAAGTATGCAGCAGAATCAAACACATAATGCCCAAAAAGTGAGACGGCCTGAAACTGAAATCACGGATACAGAAGGAATACAGTGTTAAAGTTCGGAAAATGCTAGGAACAATGTTTCTATTTTCCTTAACAATCTGACAGAAAACCTGAATTGAATTATCAACAGTTTACAATCTTGTACAAGATGAGCTTTAACTCAAAGAACATTGCCAAGATGATTAGGATGATCAATGCATAAATATGTTTGTATTTGACCTAGAAATAGTGCAGATGCATAAATATTGCCTATTTCTATTTTCATCCTAATGTGTCTGGTTTTAAATAATTCAAAATTCGACAACTTCCCGGCTTAGATTTCGAATCCCAGATATTACATTTGGTCTCAGGCAGAAGGTTAAAAAATACTAGTAATACTACTAATTTTTTTAATCTAGATTAATCTCACTGTAATCTAGATTAAAATGGCTCATTCAAATTCTGCCGACAGTATTCAGTATATATGTGTGCTACACAAATAAAATTGACAAACAGTAAGTCTTTGAGAAGGGGTTTATCAAGCTAGGTGGTGCATTAGAAAAGGGGCTCATCTCCTGTTTCCAAAATGCATCACAAAGTGCTTGAAAAAGCTGTAAACTAATTCAACATTGCACAAGGTGCAAACAACCTTACGCCTGTTTTACACTCCGTCTGCAGTGCGTATGCGTTACATATTTTTTTATGCACCCATGTTAACGGATTCCAGTTGCGTTCCAGGAGCTTTGCGTCTGTAGCAGTGCAGCGATCGTTTACGTACCGAGTAACTGCAAACGCATCCTGTGTGTAAGCACATTGAATCCGTGCTGCACCACATACGTAACGCACACGGATTGCATACGCACTGCATATGCACTGCAGACGGAGTATGTGTGAAACAGACGTGAGCAGAGCCGTAGCTGGGGTCAGCGGGGCCCCGGTGAAGGTTGTACCAGTGGGCCCTGTTTGAAATTGTTTAATTTGTATGATCGTTTATTTTTATTTATTTGTGTTATTTACACAATGTTTATGTTTTTTTAAGTTTGTAGGTGTCAAGGTACAGAAATTAAATAATTAAAAGTAAAATAGCACTGGATAGTCTTCAATGTAAAAATGAAATATACAATCAAACCTACATTTATTCAGACACCTTCAACATTTCTCACATTATTACAGTTTTGCTATATATATCAAAAAGTATATCTGGTGTCTGAATAATTTTTGGTTTGACTGTTAAAACTACTAAGTAGTCAAGAGCAGTGAGTGATTTTCTTTCATTTTCTTGGATTAACATTACAGCAGCCATTAGCTAAATTAGGTGCGTTGAACGCATCCAATATAATACACATCCCATTTTTTTCCTCCACTGTTTACTTTCACTTAAGAAGTAACTGACAGTTTTTTCGAGCATAATTTCAAAGGTGGATATTTTGACATATTTCGTATGTATTTGTCGGCACAAGAGTCAAAATAAGCAAATTCGATGTTCAAGTGTTTTGATCAAAACACTTGAAAACGCTTATTTTTAGCGTCTTAAGACGCCATTCTCTGCATGAGCCCTGAACACCAGAACACTGCGAGTACTGAATTGGGCTCGATTTGTATTTGTATGTTCAGGTGCAGGAGGGACTTCGAGGAGAACTTCTCAGAAGAGAGCTCGGTTCAGTGTCGCTGTCCGTGGTACGTCTCTCTCTCTCTCTCGTGCGCACCGAACACAGCGCGAGAAACCAGCTACTCTGTTCAGCTTTTTCGCGTCTTGTGTTTGGATGCTTTAATGTTTAAATCGACAAGCGTAAGTCATAAAAACACGTGAAAAAGATCAGCTTTCGTGACGATGCACAGCAGTGGCCCGTCAACTGTCCGGAGCATCTTTTTAGGCTGGCCTCAGCCAGTCGGTTATATAAAATATCAAGGTGAAAGTCATCATAGCTTGCTTAGTATAGACCCAGCTACCAACCCAACTTTGAGAATAGATTAACGGCGATATTTTTTTTATCGCCCGATAAGAGTCTCACGTTAACGCAGCAACGTTAACGCTGATAACGGCCCACCACTAAAAAATAAACTTTTTTTATTATTTCAACCAATAATGAAAATTCTGTCATTATTAACTCACCCTTGTGTTGTTCTAAACCTGCATGACTTACTTTCTACTGTGGAACATAAAAGAAGATATTTTGAGACAAGGCTCAAAGCTGTTTGCTTACCAAGAGTATGTGTTCAACAGAAGCAAGTCATTCAGGTTTTGAATGATATGACTTTATCCAATATCGAAAATTTATCAAACACTGGAAGAAAGGGAAGGTCTGTGGCGGGCTACATTGTAAGCATCACCAAGACTCTTAATCACAACGACTAGACAGATCTCATGGCACAACGCAATCATGAGTAGAGACTTACCACAGAGATGGACTGATGGCCACTGACCACACTCTGTCATAAGTAGGGATTGTGTGTAAGCACTGTCCAAATCGATCAGGAGCCAGAGCCCAAATCTAAAATTGAATTACAAACAGTACTAAAATCATGAGTCAGTTAGGCATCTACCAGCACTCCTGTTCAAAGGTTTAGGGTTAGTATGATTTTTAAATAATAAAAAATGTATTCAGCAGAAGTTTATTAAATTGATCAAAAATAAAAACTTTTATAGTGTTACAAAAGTATATTTCGAATAAATTCTGTTCTTCTGAACACATTTTATTCATAAAAAAATTGTTTTTGCTATCGCCGCAACAAATTACATTTCAAAATATATTACAATGGAAATCGATTATTATAAATTGTAACAACCTTCCACGATATAATTTCACCATATCAAAAACAAAGCCCCAGTGAGTAATATAAAAGACGTCTTTCAATAAGAGTAAACAAATGTTTCATCTTTGAAGTATGAACTTCTGATGTCCAAATACCAAACAGACCTGCTAAACAGTAGCACAGAGTCACTAAAAAAAAATAACTGCTTAAAGGCATCCTTAAAAATAACTCTAATTAAAATAAATAATTGAGTAAGTGGGACTGAATTTGACTGGGTCCAAACTGACAGATTTAAAGATTTACTTCCCACTGTTCCATACAAACTGTATCCTGTAACAAAATTCTTAAATATACTGTACATGTCACCTTCAAATTCTACCGAAAGCCACACAGTGAGTGAAAAGAAACCAATGCAAGAAACCTAGTCATGGACACACATGTTCCACTACAATATTTACTTAAATGAAAACAGAAGCAAAACATAGAGCATACAATCTCACCTTTGCAGTCTTGTCTCTGGAGCCACTGACAATCACACCCCCTTTACAGTCAATGCAGTTCACCTCCTGATTGTGACCATGAAACCCCACAGAGTAATCACTTCCTCTGTCATGAACAATTATTTTACCATCACTGAAAATTTAAAGAAGAGATGAAGAAATGAAAAAAAAAGACATTCAAGAAGAGAATTATAGCCAATAAACATAAATGAAATATAATTTTAAAAAGCAGCTCAGGATCGTATTTTAGGATTTACTCACTGGCTGTTCCTGATTAATTATAACTCAAAAGTAACAGAATTGCAGAATGTTTTTCAATATATGCTATGATTTATTTTTATATGATCTGTACTGTAATTCATGATTGTAAACGAAATATGTTGTAGTAGTAGTAATAATATTATCATCATCATGTGTTTTAAACTAATGTGTTTAGAAATCAAACCAGTAAGTGTGGACTCACTGCATGGCTTAACTACTGTAATTAATATTTGACTATGTTTAAATTTAGGAAATACCTTGTGGCAGTGGCACAATAACAAAAAAAGAGAGGAAACAAGCACATTCCTGTTTAACCATTCAGTCTCTGTTTGCTAATGGAAATGAAATCAGTTTCTCATTTAAAAATCAAAAACAAATAGTATTTTATTTTATTCAGTGACTATATTGTAAGATTTGGGGAAGCAATTCCTTATCAGATCTGTTCATATGATTCCTGACTTAACATATATATATATAATATATATATAATAAACAATAAATGACTAAAAAGAACATTGATTACCCTCCTGCACTGATAAGGTGTGTGTCTGTCAGAGTGAATCTGCACACGTCTTCTTGGTGTCCCGAGAACAGGGCCACTCGACTGTTCTGTAACGTTCCCCCCTCAGCTCTCAGATGGTACGCACTGATGTTTGCTGCCTGAGAGAGATACAGCACATCACAGTCCAGCTGTATCCACGGCAACAAGCTGTGGGCGAACAATCAAGGAATGGAAATAACTCCTACACATGTTTTTTCTGCAGCTCAATCTGTATCTTGGGGCTTAAGGTGACGAGGAGGCTAATAAAAAAGCACAATAATCTCTTGTCCATATTGGAAAGGTCAACTACACACCCCATGTCTGAGGATAAATATCTGAAAATATGTATTTTGGGGTTGGACTACGAAAGTACGTCATCTTCCAACTTACTTTTTAATTCCTTTTTCCCTTCTCCCTCTCAGAGTATGGGTTGGGTCACATTATAACCATTTTATTTTACTAGTTTTGGCAATTGTATTTTTGCATCTGTATGTGGCTAGTAATTTTAAATGACAATTTAAGTTATTATTGCTTCCAATTACATCTAAAATAAATGCAAAATAAATGTGACGGGACTTTAATGGATTTAGGCCTATATATAAAAAATATAAAATAACTTACTTAATTTTCCATTTTAAAAGGACTTCTTTACGACAGACTCCATGGATCCAGTTGTGGGACACCCTCACTCTGTCCTTAAGAGGAATAGAAACACACCTGAAAAAAATTTAAGAGTGTTTGAGGTTATTTAAATTTACTTTAGACAACTGGCCAAATAAAGAAACTGATGTATTTATGTTCCCCATAGAAGAAGACTGAAAGGCCTCTGAAATTATACGCTGCTTCTTTATAGGTTTTCAGAATTTCCCTCCAGCAGACAGTGTAGACTGTTTAGCAGAAATGCACTCTACATAAGTAAATTATTATATCATAGTTTTAAAAATTAACAGAGCTGTCAACGTATTTGTTTGTGTGTCAATTGCATTAACAATATAGTACACAAATTTAGTAATAATTTTAGCTGGTGTAAGTGAACTTATAATACAATATTTTTGACTTGGCACTTTCCACAAAAGAAGACACAGCACAGCGTTTGAAACTTAAAACTTTTTCAACGTCTCAACAAATGGTCAGTTAAATAAAAGTGCTTAACCTGCAGAAAATGCTGACCAAAAACCTTAGGTTTTTCTTTTCACTCTCCATTTTTTATGAATTTTCTGTGGGGTTAGAAATCTTTATTTTTTTCATCAAAGTTTGGGGGTAATGTCTAAATCCAGTTTAAAACCATGATTTGTGTAATTTAGCAATTTTACAGCTAAAACATTCAATGATCATAAATTAACCATAGTTACCATAAATAAAGTGTGTGTGTGTGTGTGTGTGTGTGTGTGTGTGTGTGTGTGTGTGTGTGTGTGTGTGTGTGTGTGTGTGTGTGTGTGTGGAATGGTTGAGCTTAGAACTTGACAAATAAACTCATAATTACAATTCATATCTAAAAAAAAAGAAAGAAAAAGTGCAATGTATCATTATTATTGTTGTTGCTCAACTTTCTGCAGTTTTTTGGGGTCAAAAAGGGTTTCCCCCCAATTTTGGTAATAAGTGGAACACATCTATATTCGTCTTTAAAAAAAAATAACAAAACATTTTTTACAAAACAAAATCTAAACAATTATACGAAGCAAAACAGCCTGACTACAAACCTACACTGTATTAATCTGCTAATAGTTATATTACTTGAATAATTTATAACTTGAATTCAGGCGCCTCTTACGTAGATTGCAGCTGTAAACAAAACCCACGTGACTATCAGCGTAAGAACGCAACTGAATCTCAACATACGCTGTTTTTATTACGTCACGAATGCTATGAATGCCCGTTCCCGTACGCAGTCTACGTAGTTCTGTTATTCTATGCGTAGGCCGAGAACTATTAGCTAGCAACACAGCTAGTGTATTTTAAAATCCTTACAAATCGGTTCCTTGTCGTGTCAAGCCAGTGTTAATAATGTCTTTAGCTATTTTCCTCCAAACAGCGTCTCTGGAGATGAACATGTAGCTTCTCTTGCACGCTTGTGAGAGGCGGCAGAGCGATCTGGGATCCAGGTAGGACAAGACGAGGAAGAGCACATCTTCGGGTAACTGAAAGAGAAACATCGCGGCTTCTTCTCCAGATCAGCCCCTTTCCCTTTTTTCTTTATCACGCTGTGTCTTCCTCCACTAATATGAAGGGTTTTACTGAGAGGACACTCGTCGGTTTGACGCAGGAATACGCAGAAGCCCATGTTTTTCTCAAAGCGTGTAGTCACAGTAAGCGAAGGAAGCCATCACAAACCAGTAAAGTCACGTGCTCCACTAGAGCGTCTGACTAGAGCCAGTGAATCCATCCGGTTTTCTGCGGTACCTTTCATTCAGGCTGTATGTATGAACAGTCGCTGTTGATTATAATGGTTCTCTCTCTCTCTCTATTAATTGTGAAATCATTTAAAATGTGCTGTATAAACACTATATTAACATATGAAAAATATCTTCCATCTATCTTTTCCTAAACGAGTTGCAAGATGCATAATATTTGGGGATGCATATGGCAATAGATTCTAAAGAATTTTGCTAGGCCTAGCCTATATATATATATATATATATATATATATATATATATATATATATATATATATATATATATATATAAAATAGTAATAATAATAAAAAAGTTAAGTATGGACTTTTTACCATGAAGAATATAGATGTGCACAAAGAGCATATAACATGTTTCTTATAGTGGTCTTGTCTGTGATGACCACGATAAGGATTATGATTCCTTGGAAATGTGAGTTTAATTTCTAATGATTTCTCTAATGAACAATGATTTCAAGCTCATGAGATTACTACAATAAAAAAGATTTAAAAAAGAATCTTAAATTGACCAAATATAATAAGATTAGTCATTCAAATTGTTACTCAAACCTCAAAATAAGTTGCATGTACAGAAAAAACACATTGAAAATGAAGTGCTTTATTAAAAAAGAAGGTAAAAAAAAATGTAGATGCAATTTCATTTATTTAGTAGTCAAAGCCATTTTACACCATTATAAGGTTATAAATTGAAGAAGCAAGAAAAACAAAACAAAAAATGAATGGCTATTTTACATGTTTAAAGCGTGTTTTAATGCATACATCAATAAAGCTATTTTTTGAAAGTAATTGCTTTATTCCATAGATTTGTGAAACTATTTATCAGAACAACCAAAATACATGCAATAAAAGAGGCATTTCACTGTCCAGACACAGAATTGAGGTTTGTTATTATTCGTCTTCTCCTCTCATCTCTTGTGCCTCTATAGACGTTATTTCTGTGAAGACATGCTCAGTTGCTTGTGGAATGCAATTTAGTTCTTTTCTTCCCTCGGCCTGTCCTCCAATCACTTAGCTTGTCCACCCCTCACTCTATGGCACATTCAATTGCCTTGATGTTTTTCTTCTTCTTCCTCTTCTTTTTGTATGGTGAGTGTCTTGTAATTGACAGAGGACCCCATCTCATGTAAGCATTCACCGCTTGTCATTCTACAACATGTTTTTTATATTAGTGCCACAATGGGGCTATTTGATCCTAGGTTATGGTATGTGATTGTCAGTAATGCGACTACTTGGTGGCTGCCTTTGTTTGAACCAAAGTGGTGGCCTGACCTCAGTCCATTCAGTGCGGTGACCAAGTTACGCAGACCTCTGTATCCTTTTACTTTTCCCTATCTCCTTTATGGAGTCACATATATTACCTCTTTAACAGCCTCATCCTCTTTCTCTCTGTTGCTATAGAAATCATGGTTTACAGACTTCACTGCTATGTTTTGCATGTTTTACTAATAGATAATCTATTTTGCAACAATGGAAGTTTGGTAAAAAATAAAATGAGTGCATAAGCTGTTTAAAACATCAAGAAGGAAATAGAAATTAAATAAATATCAATAGGAAATTTTGTCAGTGAACATTGCTTTAGGTACTAAACTAATGTTCAGAAGTGTGAGACTTTTAATGTTTTAAAAGAAGGATCTTATGCTCACCAAGGCTGCATTCATTTAATTAAAAATACAGTAAAAACCGTAACACCATTAAATATTATTACCATTTAAAATAACTGTTTTCTATGTTATATTTTAACAAATCTGAACAAGCAGCCATTACTTCAGTCTGATGTGGAGCTCAAGAAACCTTTATTATTATCATCAGTGTTGAAAGATTTTGTGTTTTGTATCTTTGTGGAAACTGTGCGGAAAATTTTTCAGGAAATACATTTGATGTAATACATTTTTCTTATTTTATTTTAAATCGAGTTTTTGTAACATTCTAAATATCTTTACTATCACTTTTGATCAGTTTAATGCATGCTTGCAGAATAAAAGTGTTAATTTCCTTTAAAACCTTTGAAAACAGTATGGTTTTCTCAAAAATGAAAATTCTGTCATTATTTTGTTCATTCTAATGTCATTCCAAATGATTTGTAAGTCTCAGGTGCTATAATGCAACAGAACAACAAAACTGAAGTTATATTCATTGAAATCTCTGTCTGATACATTAAACATAAACATAAGAGATGTTTAAGTCAGTTTGGAGCAGTCTTTTGAGTTGAATCTTTTCAGTGAATCTGTTAAACCTGTTAAAAACATTCCCAGTGATTCATTCACAACTTGGACTGATCCGGTTCTTGAGTTGAAGTCACTGACTCACTGATTCAGTCACAGCAATTCTCAAGTTAACAGCTCACCGGAGGGAAAGATTATCAGTTAATAATGACTTACATTTTTGTCTGTTTCTCATACAAAGCCATTGTATGACTTGGAATATGGTGCATTAGTCATGCAGACTCCTATAATGGTACTTTTCCCCCTTTAGAGGCTTGACAGATAAAAAAAAATTGTAATAATTACATAATTGTGCGAACAGTTCCTGTAGTTGAAACGTTGTTCTTCAAATTATTAACCTCTGAAATTCAGGTATCTGGATAACTGTGTCGCATATACTGGAAGTTCTACAAAAAAACATTTATGGTTGGCTTTCCAGCTCAATTGTCATGACAGAAAGGAGATGAAGAAGGAGGGGGAATCTTCCCTTTTGATCTTTTTAGAGGGGTGCAGGGTGCTCTGTGTGGCTGGCAAACACATTTAGCCTGTAATTGTTCAGATCATTCAGACAATCAGCCTTAGCAATGCATGGGCAAACAAAAGATTCCAGCTCCAATTGGAAAAGGCAACAGTTTCTCCATATGTCCCATATACAAACAGTCAAACTGTCATGTCCCATCTTCTCTTTGAACAATGTTTGCATGTCATTTATAACTTCGTGATTGGCTGCTGGCTCTAGGAATACAGCCAATATAGTATTGCTATTCTTGTTATATTAACTTAAATTTCCATCTCATACATTGTTGCATTGATAAAACCATACTGCTCCTCTCTTTTCTGTGAATTGGTGGGGAAATAATTCAGCAGATTTACTACAATAAGTTCAGACTTTTAGTATAGACATTTAATGGCTTGCTCACTGCAGAGACTACAGATGTCGTATGGGTGCTAGAAAGAGCACTCAAGGTGGACTTGCATTATTTCAACCCATGTTTCCTCCATTTAGCTCCAATTTGCAGGAAGGGTTTTATGACCAGGGTTAGGCAGAATGTGAAGTAAAGGCAGCTTAGAGGTCTGGGTCATCCCATTCTCTCACCCCTGCCATTCTGCCAGTTCAGCAGGGGGGCTTGTACAAGTCTAAATTGCTCCCTAAGCGAATTAAGAAGGTAGCCCTGTTTGTTTATCAGGGGTTAAGGATGACGGTTGCAGCTCAATAAAATGGATGAAAGCAGTTTTGCGTCCTCTCTTTCTCAGTGGAATTGCTCTTCATTTGCATGGCATCACAAGCTGCACAGAAGGTGCGATTTTTCCCACAACCTGCTGGATCCCCTGGGTTTCTTACAACTTTATGGTCATGGAGACACATTTCAGGGGAAACTGAGACCTGATAAAGAAGAATAATGGTGGCAAATTATTAAGGTCTGTTAATCAATAGCAGATGTCATCAATGTGAAAAAAACTGAGAGTCAATTGGTGGTACCGGTGGTTCATTTGACTACCACCAAACTTAAAGCTTGGGGGACATCAAACAAGTGCATGAAATCTTTTTGTTTGACATAAAATGTCTGGGGGTGTATTTTAAATCCAGTTCCTGGTCACCATGTAGTTCGTTTTTTTTTCACATTTTTAATTCACTTCTTTGCTTACATTGTCATGTGGTGTAACAAATACATTTTTCAAATATAAATATTACAAAAATTGTTTTAGGTTAAAGGTGTAGAAAGAATTTTCACTCAGAGATTGCTAATAAATTTCACAAACTATGACAGCTAGTAACACACTGAAATAAACATGCCATTTTGTAGGAAAACTTAAATAGTATTTTCTGGTAAAACGTGCTACACATAACTTTGAATGTGCATGTACATATTTTAATGTGGTTGAATTGTTTCCTAATCGCTTTTTAAAAATCATGAAATAAAATCTCTCAAATCTCTATTTAAATCTCATTTAAATCTTTTTAAATTAACATTGCCCTTCTCTGTTTGTCAGTTTTAGATTTAAAACGTGTACGGTTTGTCTCCTAATTAGTTTATTTAGAAATGTCAATAAGCTTTTTTGCTTAATTGATTACCATCCATTGAACTGGATTACACTGTTGGTCCATCACAGCTGAATGGAACTAAACCGGCATACAAGAAAGTCAAAGAAACATTCTGAAGCTCTGGTCTTTCTAGGAGTTTGACCTCTGCACCCTGGCTGAGCTACTAGCATAACATGAGGCAGAACACATGGCGTATTGCACCATAAAAACAATGCCAGCCTTCGCTAATGTACCTGCATAACACGTTTTTCAATGATGCATGAGATGTGTTAAGCCAACACTAATTAGAGGATGATTTTTGGCTGAATGGGTTAGAATTTTATGATGCAATTAATTTAATTAAAAAGGGATTGGAAAATGTCAATTTTTTGCCTCCTCTGATCGTAATTTACATAGCATTATAACTGCAGTAATGCATGTCTCAGGCTGAAAGGAGTCATTAATAATCTTCCTCATCACAGACAACAGCAAGATAGTGATCTCATTTTCTCTCTATACGCTGCCCTCTGATCTTGGCTTTTTCCTCCTTGGAACCCTGTCCTCAAACACACAGCACCCCTGCCTGAACAACATAGATACCCCTCCAATCAGATTAAGCTACAGGGAGTTAAAGGTCTGAGATTAAATAAAAACACCTGAGCGAGGGTGAGGAGACGGGGCCAGGGAGCCGTAGTGTGTCCGGTTCAACCAGAGAAGAGACCAAACAGTGTAGCCCCCCTGGAGAGACAGTCCTACTGAGCTGTTGACCTGAGCTGTGCCATTCCAAACATTCTGGGGGGAGAGACCCAGTATCTCCATCTCACTCTGTAATGGTCTCTAACCAGAAGGGTTATGCAAACAATGGTGGTATTTATTATGATGCTATTGCATAATGACAAGTTGTTTCATTCAAAGACCGCACTGGCCTAATTTTCTGTGGATGAGGTTGGAACGTCTAGAACGCTTCTGGAAAAGACCCTTTGGCAATTTTAACTATGTATAGAAGCCTTTTTAAACACTTATTTCATGTGTTACTTAAAGGGATAGTCACCCAAAAATGAAATGATGCCATTATTTACTCAGCATTGTATAATTTCAAACCTGTATGGCTTTATTTTTTTCTGTGGAAAACAAAAAGAAGATATTTAGAAAAATGTAAAAATAATCAGTCCATGGATGTTTTCCACAATTTTTTTTTAAAGATATCTTCTTGTATGTTCCACAGAACAAAGAAAAGTTGGGAACGACATTATAATTTTTTTAAGAGCATATGAAAACAGAACATATTAGACAAAAGACGTCAGTATCCTAAGGTAAATTTATTACAGGTTTTTAAATAAATATTTCCATCATTAAAATTATTTTACACATCCTCAAATAAAAATATATTTATATTTGTATAAAAAAAAACAGACAAACGAAATGCAACAAAGAACAAAAGCTTTTCCTACAGTCAGTACAATGCATTTATACACCTTGGAATTTACAGTTTGAATCACGGTAGGAAACACGCGATAATTCAAATCTAGCTGCCACATTTAAATATGTATTTAAAGCTCTGTTTGCTTTAACTGTGTTTATCTCCAGAGAGTTCCAGAATCAAGAACCAGAGAGGTTACTGAGAGATGAGCTGGGTATCTTATCGCTGGGTGGTCGAGAGGTGCCCCGGCTGCCTGTGTAACCGAATACAGCCTTGTGTCCTCAGTGCATTCTCTCAGGCCCTTCAGGTCCCCTTGAGCAGCAGTACGAAGAGTTAGAATTTACTCTAAAACCATCGAAATCAAATGAAACCAAAGCAGATCAAGAGAGGATAGACGGATGAAGTCCACATACTACTAAAATGTCAGCACTTAACTCGTCCGGTGCTCCGCTTTTCTATACTCTTACACAGGTCAGTACTAAAAGTCAGGGGTACAAAAATAGATCTCTTTTTGTTTTTTCTTGAGATGTTTTTTTTTTCTTTTTTTTTTGTTATTTCTGAAAATTCATAAAAAACTAAAGGTTAGGTATATTGTTGCTCAGTACAAAAAAAAAAATGTTTGTAGGAGTCCACAAGAGGAGTCTGTTCATTATTCGAGAAAGTCTCTCGCTCTCTGTCCTCTCCTTTTCTCCGGCTTCACTCTTCAGCGCTCTCCTGAGTAGCGGGTGCGTTTAGTCCGTCTGTTGAAAGGGTAGTTGATGAAATCAAAGGGTCTGTGCTCTGCGATTTGGTGTCCCTTGGGCAGTCTCTTCATGAAGTGGACTTCCCGCTGGTGTTGCCTGGTTTTGGAGCCCTTGCGGGGTCTGCCTTTACGTGTGAAGGCCATGTACCAGCCTTCATACTTCACATTCTGTAGAGCTGTGTAGTTGTTCTCCAGGACTATCTCTGTAAAGATGCAGTCTTTCCCCTGACCATTTCTCTGTGAGAACAAGATAAAGACAAACATTTAGCCCCTGATTAGTGGGAAGTATGAATCTTATCGAAAAGTATTCTGGAAATGTCTGCTCCAGTTTACATAGGGCTTCCCCACACGCACACAGCATATGCTTAAGTCATTACGATCCCAGATCAAGAGGGAGAAATGACAGCAGAGGCCAATGACTTGAAGCCAATGATGCGCATTCATCCTCTGAGAAAAATAGTTCTTCTACTGTTCATTATATAGGCATAAACCGTGTTATGTTGAATCCAGAAGGTATTATGGTAATATTTTACTTTCTCCAGGACATTGAACAATATAAACACTATATGGTATAGCTAGTTTTGCTTTTATTATAGGCATCGCATCATTGTACGTTCATAACACCAGGACCATTAAACGTTATCCGGCCAGTAAATGCAAATGGGGTAAGGAGCCAAACCAGGAGTCCAAACCTTTCTCCAGCCTCTTAACAAAATGGCCTGTTAAAAATCTCAAATCCAAAACACTTGCATATCAACCAATAAAAACCAACAACAGAAAAAACCCTCTCGTGCAGGCTGTCGTTGGGCGGCCAATATGTCAGATAGCATAAGATCAGGGGTGCCAAGCAGATGGTCCACCTGGCAGGGTGCTGGAAGGTGGGGGACGAACCTCCATCCCACTTTATTACCATTCACAGCAAGGAGAAGGCACAAATCCACAAGAGTAGCCAGCTAAAAAAGGAAGAAAGATCCCATTCTTCACACTCGATTTTACCCACTATAACCAAGAAACGTCTCGTGCCCACTATAAGATAAAAATCTAACTCTTGTTTGATTATTTGAATGATCTCCCTAATAATCATAAAATCAGGGACATCCACAAGCAACTGAATGCTGTCCATTCATCCAAAACCTTTCAATCCTAACAGAAAAGTGACTGAAACATATGCTGTGTGTTTATAACAGAATATGTAAACTGAGCACTATTATCAGTGACAAAATTATTATTTAATGACTTTTTCCCCATACCTTGCCAATCAGTTTCCCTCTTCTATTCATACAGATGTAGAATCCCGTTTCAGCTCCTTTAATTCGAACTCGACTCCCAAATGTGTCCGTCTCCACTATGAGTTTGGCTGGAAAAAAGAAAGAAGATTTTTTTTTATTTTCATTAGATGCCGTGACTTGGAAAATCCAAATTATGATCAGTCAATCAATGGTAAAATTTCATGAGTAAACACACGTGCACAAATGCACACCGGCATAAATATGTGAACTCTAAAGGGACTACTCTTTAGGATTTATGTAAGCTTGAATTCTAGTGGAACGATAAAAACATGTGCACTTCAATTCTTCTGGAAGGAACCAAAGGCTTCCTGGAAGGATGATTTTCAACTTTTTACCTTTTATGTAAGTACATAAACAATATGTGAATATTTATCACGTCATCCATGTAGCAAAAAATAAACAAAGAACATTTTTCAAGTATTTGAGTTAAATTCACCACTTAAAAAATACAAATATACAATAATACTTTTAAAAAGCGCTTACTTTTTATTCATTATTAAATGTACAATAACAGTTCAGGTGTATTATAAGAAAATTAAGGCAGTGTTTGCAGGGAAACTGAATTTCCATGATGGATATTCTCCATGCCAAGAATTAGCACTTGCAGCCGTTCTCTGATTCAGCCCCCGTACTCTGAGTGATCGTAAAGAGTTACGGTTCAAATGGAGGGGGTCAGATAACCTGCTGGTGAAGAGCCTAACCACAAGCCCAGAGCAGGAGCCAGGCACTGGCCCGAACTAACAGCCCTGCTGTCTCTACAACATGCTCAGGTGACATCGATGTCACCAAAACCATGCAGAGCTAGAGCCAGGTTTCCAAAAATACCACAACAGAGCTGGTAATTACTGGGTTTGCATGTGGAGAAACCACATAAGTGAGAACTACAAATAACAGAGATCTGATTTAGGTAAAGTAACAAATATCTGATTTAGGTAAAGTATAAAGTAACAAATTAAATATGTAAGCAAAATGCAAGCTTTTACAATATTTTAACTTATGGTTTTATAAATTATCATATTAAACAAAAAATAATAAAACACTCAATCATTGATGTATGATTTTATAAAACCAAACATACACATTAATGATCAAATATACTTAAAACAGTTAGATTTAGGCTCTATGAGATCTGTCATCAGGACCGAATGACCATGGAAAGCAAAAATTAGGGTCAGAATTCGGCTAGACATATTTTCATCCTGAGCTGGTCGGGAGAGGAGGGGAGCGAGCGTTCTTCAGGAAATGTTCAGAAGGTTGAAGTAAGATGAGTTCTAATGGCTCTTCCAGACCCGCATGTCTCACGAGAGACACCTTCAGCAATCTAAAATCCATTTAACATTTTTTTGCACTGCACTGCTTTTTTTAACTTCACCAACTGACCAGATGCCCAATTATTCAAATGCAGTGTACCAAAGATGTCCACAAAATAAAGAAACATAAATACGGAACCAGTTTGACCCAGAAGTGGCATTTACAGCCTGATATCATCCATAGTTCACAAAGACCTTTTCACATAGTTCTTCAGAAAACATCTATGTAGCTGTGCTTTAGACACTTCGAAATCTATTAGAACCTACAATGACATGGATTTTTATTATATTAAATATATATAGAACCATAGCCTATTAAACATGTTCTTCAATGTGTTTAGCAAAATATTTACATGCAAAACGCATTCTAAATTATTCATCAAAGCGCAAAAGCGTCACAGAAGGTTTCATGGTTTGTGTAAACAGATTAAATGATTTTGTGCAAGATAAATTATGAGATGCTCTTACCATGAGCGTCACCATCCTCGGCCATGGCGTTGATGTTCTTGTTGGCCAGAACTTGCACGTGCTTGCCACTGGTTCGACTGTAAAGCTGGTAGGTCCGGATTAGTCTACGGCTGACCCGGTCCGTCACCTTACTTTGCTCACTCACATGCTGTGTAAAATTAGGCGGGGACTGAATGGTTACCTGTCAGAAATTAAATACCATATAATCAATATCTGCACAAACTGCTTCATAATGCGTTCATACGGGTCTATAAATTATACCGCGCTCCGATATAATAATTTAAAATAGGCCAAATGCAATCGAAAAGAGAAACGGATGCGTATTAATTTTTGAGTTGGGATTTGAAATGCGCTATTTGGAAAACTGTTGTTTGTGGCTTAAAATAAATTACATTTCAAAGCCAAACTGTCCTAAACGCTTAAGTCGAGCCCTTTATGTTATTATGTCCCCACGACTTGTTTCATCGCTGACTCAAGGCTGGCATACTTTCACGCGCTCATGCCCACGCGCCTGTGCCAGTATGTTAGTGTTACCTGCCAGGTTACGGCGCCCACTGTGATACCCATCTGATAAGAACATCCTCTCCCATCGCATCCTATACCTTTTAGTGCCTTTTAATTTAACGGCTATACGTGCATTTCTATGCAAAACAACTGTATATTTAAATAGAATACTATATATCTTAATTTAGGAGAGCGGCGCACTCTGTAGCTATATTATTTAGGCTTAGTATGAACTTGATATATTAGAGTAATAGTGCTTTACAGATTCTCTAACAAAATGTGTAATCAAATGAAAATAAGAAAGATTAAAAAATAACAGTTAAAAGCATATTTAAAGATGTTGAACATACCTGAGCATAGTAGCAGAGCGCAAAGAGGTGAAGGAATCTGCAAGAAGAGACAAAATCTCACATTAGACTCTGAAAGCGAAGCTGTTAATGTGTGAAAACAAATATTAAAGGAAATATACTTACAGATAACTCAATCGTGATGGTATGAGCCTCATGTTGCTGGAATGGAAGGGCCTCACAGAAGAAAAAAATGTGTGTAGCCTTATTTGCAAACATAAAAAAAAAAAAAAAAAATCAAGTTTTCCCGTTTAAATGTATAAAGTCCTGCGCTGGTATCCAAACTGTGACTCGCAACATATGATGAACAGATTAACTGGCAAATTACGAGATCTGCTGCTCAGAGGCAGAAAAAATATCCAGGATTGTTTCCAGACCGACACCGGTGACAAGTATAAGCACTTACTGGATTTCCTTCATAAGAACGAAAATAACAAATAAGTGCACTTAACGCAAAACTCACAGCATGTAAACGATTTACTTTTTAAGTTTTAGCGAAAAAGCTTCTGATGCACCTAATCATAGAGACTCAAGTCCCGTGCTCCATGAAGGTGAGGAGCGCTGCAGAAATAGATCCTTTGACGTTTGATCCAGTCTGACTCCTGCGTGAATGTCAGTCAGAGGAGGAAGGACAGTGCATCTGATGAGCTTTCTTCAAGAAGCAGTGCAGCTGGACTCTCTTATCCCCTCCTCTTCTTCCATTGCCAGTATGTCTCCAATGTCAACCCCGCTCGCGCTGACACCCCTGGTTAAAATGGTAGGGTTGGTCCTGGAGGAACAAGCCCCCTTTTTCAATAGAACAAAAGCAGGGGGGTCTCACCCAAACCCCCGTCCCGAACCCATTTTTAAATAGGCTATGCCTTCACCTGAGTCCATAAGCACTAGGAGGAGTTTAGAGGAGCGCGCTTTCATCGGTTAATAATAAAACGTCAAGTTATTTACAACCATTCATTTAGGACTTTACTGAACAAGCTATGACAAATAAAACATATAGGCTATATAAACAACAACATAATAATAAAATATATATTCTCATCCAAACCTACAATAATCAAACATCAAGTAGTTAAAATTTGTGAATTCTGATTTCAAAACTGAAACCAAGGCTATTGTGCAAGGCAGTAGAACTGGTTTGCCACTGACTTGTGTATTGCAAAAGGAAAGTGTGAGACATATTAAAAGGATTACAGACGATTAGCGTTTTTTTTTCTTCTCAGAAGAAAAATCCCTAAAACATCAGAAGGATAACACAGGTGTGAAGTGTCCCATTTCTCGTCAAGCACTGACAATGCACTTTAAACTCACATAAAAGTCTGCAAGAATCTGTAATTAAATGGCATAGGCTCTGATATGTTATTTCATGTTAGGCTACATTATATTATAAATCAGACACAATACTTACTAACAACTGATCTGAAATGTAATTTAAATGCATTTAATGTGTCCTAAATATATAGGCTACTTCAAATTATAGTCTAAATAAAAAAAATCAGTAGCAAACAATTAGTAAAACAAATAATAATAAAAACATTATAATTAAATAATTAAAAAAATAATTAAAAAAGCATCAAGTCGATCAATTTTTCTAATCTGAACCAATTAAACGTCAAAATAAATCAGCCCCACCCTCCATTATGTTACTTTTCAAAACCCAACATCAGGGTTCATTCTGATGGCCCACCATCACTCAAGAGAGGTCGCCCCTTAATCGCAGGTTTTTAAACGGTTAAATGCCTTATTGCCCACGCCCGTCAAATGAAATGTTGAAGATGAAAGGGGAAATATCTACAAGTGAAACTTATTTCATCAGCAATTACTTAAAATGTCATCAAAAATGCCATAATCGTAATAATTATTTTTTTTGCGCGTGCTGTCACCACAAACACCTCCTCTTTGTGTGAATACTAAATGGACTACGAGAATCTATACTAAGCATTAATATGAGGAATATGAGCTGTGGAATATCCCATGCAACAATACTTTGTTCCACAAGAGGGCGAAACTCAAAACTGTTGCAGGTGTTAGGTACAATCTATAGCCTATATATTTTCATAAATTGAGGTCGGAAATTACAACGTTTTATGTATTTCTATATTTGTTTCCAAATATATTTTCTTTTTAGTTATTATTTCAAATGTTTAAAGTGTGTTTTTGAAATATTTTGAAGAAAAATTGATTAGCGTACTTCAATGAATTCAAGCAGAAAATGTAAAACTATTGTTTTCTATTGGTCTTAAAAGCAGTCAAATTAATAAGGAAAAAGCAACACTCTTTGTATTTGACCTTAATCTACACAATTTAGAGATTAATAATGGATTTTTAAACTAATTTGTGGCAGATAATGCAATATTACTATTTGAAAGTTTGAGTTACAGATGTTGAAACAAAATGTTACAACACAACAGTTCTTCCTATTCTACATGACTAATGAGATTCAATAAGGGATTCTAATTATATTTATATAAATCATATTAAAGTGGTCATATGATGCGATTTCAAGTTTTCCTTTCTCTTTGGAGTGTTACAAGTTGTTCATGCATAGATAAGATCGCTAAAGTTGCAAAGACTAAAGTCTCAAACTCAAAGAGATATTCCCTATCAAAATTAAGACTTGTCCACGCCCCCCTAAAACAGCATGTTTTAACACGCCCCCACATGTCTACATCATTGTGTGGGAAGATTTGCTTAATGCAGCCCAAATGTTCATGCAAAGAAAGCAGGCATAACTTTGATTCTCGCTGTTGCCGCCGGCGCCATGTTGTGGAGACGCTGTTTCTTTGTAAAAGCAAAAATACTTTGTTTTGCTTTTTCAAAAGAGGACACAATTAGAAATTAGTGATTAAGTTGTATCTACAACACTATTCCAGATCAGTTCAACCCAAATATTCAGTGTGCAGCACATTTTATGGAGGACTGTTTCCTGATCCTTGGAGAGAGGATTCATTTCCGGCTGTTCTGACCTACTGTAAGTACGTTTACATTTTGAAAGAATATGCCACTGACAATTCAAACGCAAGTTTTAAGCAGTGTAGAGTAGCGCTTGTTTGTTGTTTCTGTAATCGCAACTGCAAACATGGTTTTATGTTTACGCGCCACGATGCAATGGAAAAGACAGTATAAATCATTATAATCCGTAATTATGTCCCCACTGGATGCAACAAATGTCTCGTTTGTAATGGGTGTTACTGTTTTTGTCTTGTTACGCCAGTGTTCTGACCAGGACACGCATCACAGTATAGTTATAGCATTTCGGCCAATCAAAACACACTGGATAGCTGGCCAATCAGTGCACACCTCGCTTTTCAGACCGATGAGCTTTGTAAAAAATGACGCACTAAAAAAAGTGGAGCATAGAGGAGAAACAATATGTACAGTATGTGGAAAATAATGCGTTTTTTTAACCATAAACCGCATAAACATTTCATTACACCAAATTCACAAAAACATGTTATTTTTAGCAACATCATATTACACCTTTGAACATACCTTTGAATAAATAGACAAACAGCAAAATGTTGTTCCATAAACGATGCATTTATTTGACAAACTATAATGTCTTATTAGAACAAATATAGCCTTATGTCATATGTGCATGTCCATTTTGCCAATCAACAATTCTCTGAAGTGTTGTTTTAATGTTAATTTGTGAGCAATTGTGATGAGCAATTGATCTGTGCAGTAGAACACGGTGATATCTCTGCTTTTAAAGGAAATACTTCCTCTTGCTTTCTTCTGGTACTGTCTCGGGACATGACATGTTTTCGTTCTTTCTTTTTTGTATACATTGGGCTTGGTGTTTAAGTGGAGCGATATTAATGGAGCATTGAAAAGTCAACCATCTCATTCCATGGCTGAGTACTTCAGCACAGCCTGAGGCAGAACTGGGCTCCTGGTTAACTTTGTGTCTAACTGTCTGTTGCTCATTGCCTAATCAACTGCAGGATGACTAATCTGCAGATGAGCTGCTGTCAACCTGCTGCACACATTTGCACAAAAACATAAACACCTGAATACAAAAGAACAAACCTGAAGGAGAAAAAAATGAATTTTTGCTGAAGGATTTACTATAAATATCTCATAATATCTCTCTTTAGTGTAACATGGATTTCATTTGAGACTTTTCAATGCAGTAATCACTATTAAACAAGCACAAGATAATGCTAATTCATTCTAAATTGGATTTAAATGTCCCTAATGCAATGCTTCTGCCAACAATTTGGTCGATAGCTATCTTCTGGTTTTAAATATTCAATGGAAATTACAGTTTTGATTAGTTTTATATGACCAAACATTTCTAAAAGTGATTCAGCCCTTAAAAAATGTATCTCTTTTGATGGATTGGATCTGTAAAGAGAGAAAGACAAGAGAGAAAGGCAGATATGTGGAGGATGGAATGGCGCTCCTGGAAAGCACATAGCTCTCCTGAAGTGTTGACAACCATGTCTGATGTGGGCAAGGTGCCAGAGTGGAATTACTGGAATAACTGACATTTTTTCAGACCTGATGGCAGTCGTACATTCTTTTCTGTCATTGTTACTTGTGTATTTCCACGCATTAAATGCATTTTTTAAACACTGAGAAAATAAGTAAAAAGAAATATAGAAGTATAAAGAGAATAGTAAAGTTAGGAAATATAGTGATAGGGACAGTTCACACTGAAAATTATATCATTATTTACTCATCCTCATGTTGTTCCAAACCTGTATGACTTTCTTCATTCTGTGGATTATAAAACATTATATTTTGAGAAATCTCTCTGTTTTTTTCTTTAATACATATTTATACATTTCATTGTAAAATTAAAAACTAATCAAAAATATATTAAAAATATCAAATATATTTAACTTTTTTCTTGTCTTTTAAGTGTTTCTTTTTAAATTTGAGGAGTGACATTACTAGTTCAAGTTTTTTATTAACTTCCAGTATTATTAATTCTACAAATAGATATATTCTTTGTTGATAATTAAGATAATTGTTGATAAAGAATTTGTTGATAATGTCTATTATATACACATATTTTTATGTATATGTATTATGTATCTTTTTTTATTTATTACATGTTCTGTGTATAACATTTTCACAATATTGCATGTGAAAACAATCATGCCAATAAAGTACTTTTAAATTGGAATTGAATGAGAGAGAAAAAATGAGAGCACTGGGGGTCTGGGAGACAGAGAACAAGTGTCAGAGCTTTAGTTAAGTAGAAAAAACGATAAGTCGAAGAAAGAGGGAAAGAAAAAGCAGAGAAGAGAGAGGGAGAAGAGCAGGGGGCTGGGCTAGAGGACCCCTGCGGTGGTTGGGATGGCTGTCGATGCTCCTGGGGTTAAGAGGAGGGCAGGCAGGCCCTGTGCCTGGCTGCAGGGAGTAGGCTGCCTGCTGGGTGCCTCTGGGGCCTGATGGCTCTTCCAGAGGGCCCAGAGAAAAGTGCAGGAGGGGCAGAGTGGTGGATGAGAGACTCCCTGTACTGGAACCCCGCGCTTGTCAATCCACATCACTGATGACGCCTGTCTCGCCTCAGCCCTCGCCACGGTAACGCACGACAGCCCTGCTTACATTTAAGATTCATCACAGAGCAGGCCAAGAAACCCAGCAAGACAAAACACACCCCAGGGAAGAACACTCATTTAAGTACCAATACCACTCAGCTGTGATTGAGAGGTGGCAGCATTGTTCTCACTTTTAAAGTGTCCTTTCAGAGGGACTCAGGGTGATGGACAGGCGTCACAGCAACACACACTGGCAGAGCAAACCCAGAATGAGGGACATGTTAATTGGAGGGAGGGAAGGAAATGGATAAGCAAACACACTAATGGTGAGGAACCTCGACAGCAAAGCCACAGATTAGTTCAGTATGCAAAGAATGTAATTGGCCCAACACCAGCTAATGATCTCCAAAGAGTAATGTCATAGTGATCGCATGCGACACAGGCCGTCACATATGTTTGCATTTGTGTCGATGGGTTCGAACCGCACAAGGTGGGTTAAAGCGCAAATACGCAATCACCCCCTGCCCCAGAATATATCGATGGCTCATTATCTTATCATACCACCATGAAGGCTCTTTAAACAGTCCTGCTGAAAAGGGAGGAGAAGTCTATATGTCATATGATTGATGCAAAAACAAATCATGAATAATGTAAAATTTGTGTAACGTTTAATGAGATTAAAACTTGTTGAGGAAAATCACAAGTTATTTAGAAATCAACCGAAGCTGCCCACCACTAGAATCCAAAAAGGTCAAACTGAACCGGGTGCGATTTTTTTTTTTTTTTAAACAGAAGCATTAATTATCTAATATTCCATATACTACTGCAATTCCATTTAAATATTCATTGAAGATGTTCTTCAGTTTCTCGTATCAATTTGAATGTTTTAATGTCTCTTAGGCTCATCAAGGATGCATTTATTGGATCAAAAATACAGAAAATACTAATATTGTGAAATATTATTTGCAATTTTAAATAACAGTTTTCTGTTTTAATAGACTAGTCAACATTTAAAGTGGATAAAAACCTTTCATCAAAGTTGTCCTTAAACCTAAAAGCGTTCTTGTCTTAGGACAACTTTGATTAACTGTTTTCATCCACTACAGATGTTGACTACTATATATCTTGAAATACCTTTTTGAAGATATATCCATATGGAAGAAAGAATTTCACTGGCATCTGCTTATGAAAATCTGTACCTACACATACTACAGCAGTTTACTCCCATACTTACAGTCTGTGGTTGTTTCACAGTCCCGTTGAGTTTGACCTGATATAAGTCTTTTCTCATTGAACATATGTTACTAATACATATTCCATATGAGCATTCTGAAAAATATGGTATCAACATCTAACACTCTGCCCACTCATACTGATCGTGCGCCAGCTGTTTGTATTGAGGCACATAAGGTCTGATCTGCTGCCTGGATTGAGCAAAATAATATTTTACCTTTTGAATTTCTCCAACGTCTACTTCTTTCTTTGCATGTCACTTTAACTGTTTGGTGTGTGCGTGACAGAGCTGTACCGTGGGGTGGTGTGGGGTCCTGGGGCTCGTGTCTGGGGTGATTGGAGGTTGGCGGCTGCACTCAGATCCATCAGCCACGCTGAGCTGCAGGCAGCCTTGGGTCCTGGGTGGTAACTTAAAGAGCCGCGTCACGCCTTGTTTAAGAGACTTGGTTGGTAAAGAGGTGAAGGTCAACAGTCATCCAAAAACCAGGTTTGGGTTGTCACTGGACACACCACACACATGCAGACTGGCCTCCCAGATCACGACCGAAGAAAAGCTGTTGCACATTTTACTCCCTAGATAGTAATAGATGAACACAAACAGAACTTTTAGACATGATTTTCAGAGAATGAAAAATAAGTTAGATAAATACATTACTGTTCAACGTTTGGGGTTGGTAAGATTTTATAATGTTTTTGGAAAAAGTCTCTTGAATTGATTCCTGTAATGCCAAAACTGTTATCAGCCATTACTAGCCTACTCCAGTTCTTCAGAAAACATAATAATATGTTGTTTTTGTGTTTAGAAAACATTTCTTATTTTTAACAGTGGATAGGCCACATTTGAAACACATCTACCAAATATATTCCTAGTTATTCCTCCGCTTTCACCTTAAGTCATGTGACTGAAATACCATCAGACCAGTATCATCACATAAATGTTCTTCTTCTGATTCTCTCAAATTCATGGCACAGAAATGCTACTTTATCCTTAAACTGCTTTTGTGATATCACAATTGTTCACCATTTTCAACCTCGTCAGAAACAGTTAATAGCATTAACTGCAGTTCTGTTTATAAAACACACATCAACCTACCTTTTTTTTTTTTTTTTACAGTTTAAGGATGAGTTATAAAATTTAACTACTTTTATAACCTAAATCTGTGATTCGGCTGCTTTGATCACAGCCATGCAGAGCAAAGCTGTGCTTCCCATTGTTACTGTTTCATTATTTTTCACACGCCTGGTGCTGGTGTCTGGCCTCCATTTGTGAGAAAGTAACGTTGGACTCATGCCAAACATTGCCCTGCTCCCAGCATATTTATGTGTTCCATCTACCATCCATTCCCCCTGCCCTCTTCACCGACTGCTTTTTACATCTTTGTTCTGCTATTACAATACATGACCAGCACACACACACACACACACACACACAACATAGAGGCATGAGGGTCACTGCTGCTTGATATTAGCTGAGAGAAGTGACTGAATGTCTGAAATGGATAAATTTATGGCGGCATAACTGCTCAGGCTTAAGCTAGACATAAAACGACACACGCTGCCACAGGAGAGCGAGGATTCAGGAAGGCTGTTCAGGCACAGCCAACAGCCGCTCCTTCTGTCGGCGAAGAGAGGTAAAAGCGTGGGAAATTGTTCCTGGCTGGCTGGCAAATGCCATTGCAGAGCCTTGCGTGGGTTTAAAGCCACAGAGTGAAGGAAGTTTTTCACTTTTCCAAATGTATTTTAGGCTAGCACAGGCCTCCAATATGAGGTAGTGCTGGAGGCATTTCATTGATTAAAATCACAAATGTGTCTGAAGAGATTCAGTCTATCGCTTGCTCTGTAACTTTTCTAAAAGTCTGGTTAGAAACCTGGTTAGAAATATGTTAGGGCTCAACAATTAAAGTGTAGAGCAGACTTTTTGCGTGTAGACTTTTGACTCTGACTGCAGACTAAATCAGTGTTTTTGTTGCCGTATTGTTAAAGCTGCCACCAGCTACCACAGCATAAAGTTCAGCACAATGAAACAGAGGAACCGTGTAAGTTTTGAATGCAGAATGACAGTGTGGCCTGCCTGTGTGGTTTGCCGAGTTTGTCCGTAAGATCCGGTGAAGGGGGCGGCGGCTGTGATCGTGGACATCCGGAAGGAAACTTGGTCATGATGTTTGGGATTTCAGTTCCGTAGCTTTTTCCGGGTTTTAACTCCAGAGGACAGTTATAGAGTGTTTTTGGATCAGGAATCATTTGTTGACCACAAACAGGATTCTTAGTGGAATCCATCACTTAAAACGGCCTCAAAGAATGCTGAAAGGGAGAGATGGACAAACCTCAGCAAGTTTTATCAGCAAACATTCTTCTTGAATGTTTAATAAGCAGGACTCCAGACTGAACAAATTTCAAATTTGATAAAATTACAGTTGATACTGATTGTATATGTGCATTCTGTCACTCTTTTTAAAGGCAGGAATACACTATACAACTTCTGGCCAGATTTACAGTCTGGAGAAGTTGAGGCTAGTTGCCGAAAGTCAGAGCTCGTCTGCAGATCTGAGTTGATTTAATAATAATTAAAATATCATGTAGTGTATGATGGTCACAGATTCTGTTTTTTTTAGCTTCAGACTTTGATTTAATCCAGTCGAAGGATTTCCAATTTAAGGCTGGAATACACTACACAATTTTTTCCCAGATTTGTAGTCTGGAGAATTTGAGGCTAGTTGTCTTAGGCCAGAGCTGGTCTGCAGATTTGAGTTGATAGATTTAATAGAAAATAGCATAGTGTATGTTGGTCACAGACTCAGATTTTTTTTTTTTTTGGCTTTAGACCATTACTCCATCTAGCTGGAAGATATCAAACATATTTGATACTTTCAGATGATTTTAGAACACATACTTTGTTTTCATTTGATATGCTTTTCCTAGCAACAAGTAGCATATTTCTACGTGAGTTTGTTGTGATGGGAACTACTTTAAAGTCTAGTAGTGTAAGATCCTAGATCTTTGTTCAATGTTGCTTGTAGAAATCAGTGATGCGCGCTCTAAGGCCGTTACTGATGAAACCGCATACGTAACTACGGTAAAAGTTCTAACGACTGTCGCCAATGGTAACTCGGCGCAAATTCCAAACTTACCGCGCTCTTCAAGGGCTCCGTGAGAAGGGAATGCTACTTGTTCTTCTACTTCGTTCCAAGCGCAAATGAGCAAATGAATTGCTTTACGAACTTCTCTACACGTGGATAGTGAAACGATTCCTCCTATGGGTCACTTAGATGAAGTTGGCTACATTTACCGTTCATTGAGGTGGAAAACTGAGGTAATTTATTTTATATTTTACTGGGCTATAAAACCATTTAAACACAAATGGAAAATATTTCTTACGTACTTTCATGTTTGTTTTTACCAAACGCCACACACAGAGAAATTATAAGTATGCACATCCATTAACTTATAAATTGTTATATTTGATTCCAAAGTTTTATTTGTTTACACTATATTATAGTAAAATGAGCAGCAATGACATACTTTCCTCTGGCTCTGGCAAAATTAAATTTTCTGTATATTTGAACAGATTACCTTGAACAAATGGTAAGACTATACATTGAAAAATGACATGTCCTTGAGAACATCTGAACACAAGATCATGGTAGAATGGTATTTATTGTCCTCTTGGCTCTCTTTTCTTTGAACTGTTACATGGCTGCTATCTCTTGAGCGAAACGTGATTTACAGTCTTGTAAACACAACTCCATGGATTTCTGCAGAACCGGAATGTTTTTCATTCATAAGTTCCCTTGTGTGTTTGTTTATGAAATATTTGTCTAATTTGAAGTCTGCAAACAGATACCTCTTTTGTTATTTGGATGTCTTTCCTATTTTTTCACTTTCTTTCTTTACAGTCAAAACATCTCAACTTCTTTATCTTTTTAAACACCCATGTTATGCCACCCTAATTACCTGCTCTTTATTTTTCTGTTCCTCCGACCGTCTGTTTGTCCGTGACAGCCTCTCTTTCTCTCCCTGTCATACATCAATGCATTTAACAGCCGTTCTGCTGGGCTATTAAAAAATCTTGTCTTTTTAAGTGAGGACAGGGTTAGGGTGAGGGTGACTACTGCAGAATGAGAAAGAGAGGGAAAAGGCAGGGGCAAAGAAGAAAGAGATTTCAGTGGCCCACAGGGAATCCGACTCATCTCTCAATCTTCTCTGGCCAGGATGACAGAGTGAGAGAGAGAGATTCCCTTATGCTGGATCATGTTTCCGCCGGAGGCCTCTTCTCATAGTGTCTTGTCTGACACACTCTTCAGCTCATATCTGGAAAGTTTAACATACACAGATAAAGGCAGAGAAATACAGACTGTCCACAATACACAAACCATAAGACACAAGAAGAGATATGGCTGTGTTTTCCTAAGACTATAAACACCATGGTCGATAACAGATCCAGGATCGTACCGTGGCAGATCTTTTCAAAATTCTTGAAAGTTTTATGACACCAAAATACCTATTGCAGGGGATATAAGGGGGCAATTTTAACACAACGTAAATTTCTTAAAACATAAATAAGCGAGAATGATGATACTCAACACATGCTCACTAAAGTTCATTTTCTGCCTGAGATTGTTTCACTTTGTGAAAAGCATTCAACGTAAAATGGATTTTGAGATCATGATATTTTGGGATTTTTTCTGTTGTTAGCATGTATGGGGGCAATCTTATATAACGCCAAATATGAAACATTTGTATACATTTACAAATATTTACATTTATAAATACATTTATATAAATACATTTAAAATAAACAATAATAAAATGTATGTAAATAAAAACATTTGAAATATAATTATATAAAATAATTTAGAATATAAAGCCATTATTGTAATCACTTTATAATTAAATAACATCATTATTAATTAAGAATAGTATAGGCTATGTTTATAAAAGATATCCATATTAATACAATTAATAATAATATATTTTTAAATAAAACTATATTATAATCAGGAAAATGGAGATGTCTTTGGCTTGATGGTGACTCGCTTGATTCTAACTGGTGTCTACAGACATTCAAATTAACAGTTAGAAATGAATAATACTTGCATAGCTAAATTAAATGTACACACGGCTGCAGTGGATACATTTGAATGAACTGATTTGCCATCCCATATTCACAAAACAACTTCATAGTTGATGAATAGTCACTTGTCTCTGTCAAAAATGTAAAGAGAGACAAGGGGATTAGGACATCAGATTAGCCCACTAAAATAACACGAATGTGGAAAACAACCAGGAGTGATCAGCCGTAAGAAAGAAGGACAGAAATGGTCGGAAGCAGAGTTAGGGCAGACTCAAAGAATGAACAGATTGAAAAAGCAGAGAAGGTGCAAATCTTGCTGAAAGGGGAGGCAAAGTTTAAAGGAGAAAATGGCATGTAGAGAGTGCTGGTGTTTATATAGTCCTCTTCAAAGGATGTCATAATTATTTTTCCATACATAGTATGTCAGGCCCATATGCACATTTGAATTGTTTGCATTTGATGATCACTGGATACAGTTTGTAATTCACAGTGTGCCCATTTTCAGAAGCCGATAAAAGAACACATTTGTGGCCACTTTGACAAATGTCCATCTAGTAGCCACCAAAACACATAGGCTATCCGCTTTTGCATCTGGAGCTAAAATCGAGAAATAATCATAAAGCGACTGTGCTCGGGTCTGCAAAAGTGTGCACAGATGAGAGAATGGCCAAATTCTCTCATGCCATTTCAAGTCATAAGTCAGGTTAACATAACACCACGTGCAACTAACGCCAGATAACACAAATGTTTCGGCTGTAAAACCTCCAGTGTATATAGGCTGTTCTGGGGTCAGTCTCACACAAGCATGGGGATCCCCTGCCACCCTCACGCCTTCCTTGACCCCATAACCTCTGCTGTCCCTCTGCAGCTGTAAAACCACACCACACCATCATTAGCATGGAAACAAGATGTTACCTATACAGACAACCTGGGGAACCAATTACACGCCATGCAGTCCTCAGAATAAATCCACTGGACTCTGCCTTAAGCGTTAAAATAATATGTGATCATGTTTTGAGCAAGCTGAGAATTTTGGTAACTTAAAACAGGCTTGCTACCACCTACAAGAATATCTAAATAAGACCATACAAGCTCCCATGTAAACTAACAGTGTCAATAGAATGTCAAGCTAGTACAATTCACTAAACAGTGACTGTTATTGTACTTATTATTATAGCTTGTTGTTGTTATTTGCTATGTTTTGTGACAAATGGTCTTTAAGTGGACTCCCTATAGCAGTCATCTGGTTGCACTCTTGTACATATGGGACAATAAGATTTGAATAAACGAGGAAAAGGATGTGAAGGGTCTCTAACAACAGATTACAGGGACTACATAGTCAGTGAGCACTGAGGAGCTCTTATCTCCCGAGCAGCCATAGTTTGTGTGATAAAGCTGGATATGATGCGTGTTCAATTAGGCCCAATTAAGTGATATGGCTAACTAGCTCATTCATGGAGGCCAGAGATCAAGTGCTGCTGGATTGCCAACTGAACAGAGGGCTTGTTAAATTCAACAAGGACTTGTTAAATGTGTCAACACAACCCTTGATGAATGAGAACTGCTACTTTATGCTTCAGTACCTTTGTGTTCTGTTTAATTTAAGTATTTTTAAGTGTAGTTGCTGATTAGTTATTGTATATGTATATTTGCTCATGCACATATGTACATACATACATGCATGCATGCACACACACACACACACACACACACACACTATATGCTATTAATACACAGTTTATTCTCTATAAATTGTTTTAATATTCTTTCAAAGTTTTTTTCTTAAATTGATGTTGGCATATGAATGCTGAGGATTATCAAACTGATAATTAACTACAAAAACATAAAAACAAATGTGAAAATGGTTTTCTATATCAGCTTTTTAATATATTTGTAAATTAGCAATATATTTAGTAATCAGTATTTATCAAAAATTAAATTTCAAGTAGATAATGAAGAAATATTTGTTTCTTTTGTTTATATTTAATGCATATACATTTTCAAGTGGTAGAGTATTGTGTTAACAGCGCAAGGTTGTGGGTTCGATTCCCAGGGAGCAAAATTTAGGTAAAAACTGTTAGCCTGAATGCACTGTATGTCGCTTTGGATAAAAATTTAACATTTTTAATTTAAATAATTGCTTCTCTAATAACCATATATATTTACTATTTATTATAATATTTGATTACACTTTATGGTTAGGATATGGTTACTTATGTAATAATACAAAAAAAATTAATATTGAAAAAAAATTTGCATGAGAAATACACATTGTTTTCTATGCTAAATTCTATTTGTATAATCTAATTTTATAACCTAAGTAAACCAAGCAGTTTTTAGTAGCCTACCATCAGAAATGCACCTAGAAGGAAGGAAAATGCAAGACACTGGAAGGACAGGACTGGGAACGACACAGCATTCCACAAGCATTCCCTCTCTCTCTCTCTCACCCTTCATATGTCAATCAGTCTTGTTATCTCCCTGGTCTCACCCTTGTGCCTGCCTGCTTTCCCGTTCGTGGCTGTCGATGTGTTAATCACCCTGCTCTGCTGACAGAGGGTCCCAGATATTTTGACGTCCAGATAACCCCGTGCAGGACCTCCATGTCCTTTTCTCCTTTTCTCTCTCACACTGCCCTGTCTCTGGATCTCAAAGCTTTCTCCCTTTGCCACCTCCACCCCCAACCAAAACACTCTGAGACCTTCTTATCAAAGCCCCCAGAAATAGACACCAGAGGTCAATGAGAATCTTTGCTGCCACTTACTTTGCGGCCACCTCTGAGAAACAGGGCCATGTTGTCGCCACAAATATATTGTTGATATTTGTATGGATGTCTATCTCAGAAGCAGTGGCAAAAAATACGTCAGTAATTAGTACACAATTATAATAATTAACTACCTCTGAGATAATAAATAAATAAATAAATAAAAATGTATATGCTGAAACAGTTTTTCCAACAACAGAGCAATAGTTGATGAAATTCTACATTTTTATGCTTGGCTGCTTTCACTATGTGAAATATCAGCAAACCATTACAAACAGGTCTAATTACACAGCCATAGTGTATAAAAAGACTTAATTGACAGGAAATAGATGTGGATTATACCTGGAAGCATCACTGAATGAGACTCTTTAAAGTTGATGTATTGGCAGTGGCAAGAGGGAGGAGGGAACTGGGAGGGAGGGGGCCGACTGAAATAAGAACTGTTTTGGCGAGCAGTTGATACATTTGATACGGGACTCACTGGATCTTCGACACGAGCTGTCAATGTGCTAGCAGGGGAGGCTAATCAATCACTGGCCTTCTATCTGGCCTGGCTGTCCCCCGGAGCCTGGGGATGCCCTGTTTGTGTTGAACGAGGCCTGTAGAGTCGAGGGCTGTGCTGTTACAGTAACCCTGCCACCCCCCTCCCCAGCTCCCACGATCCTTTCGGCAGCCGGGTAAGGTGTAGTAGAGCGAGTCCTGGCCTCCATTCTCCTGTGTTTGTGTATGTCACTCTCCCGTCACTTCAGAGTCGCTTTCCGACCCGGTATGGCGGAGCAAAACGTCTGATGTCTGCACTGTCGACGCGGCGGTTCACTGCACTAAGTTTAGCCTCTCAACTGGAGTGTTGTTGTTAAGTGGGGTGAGATGTTGATGTACTGGTATGTATGAGCTGAATTCCGCTTAATTCATTGGAGTAAGTATATGATGGTGTATTTGCTGCTAGTTCTCGTGCTCTGTGTGAATGATGCAAGGGTCCCGGTCCCACAGCTGTGAATCAGAGTGGTAGGTGGCTTTGGAAAAGCTTTAGGGACGGAGAGTCCCGGCAGCCCGCCGGCAATTGTTTAACACCCGCAGAATGAATATGTAAAGTGCAGCTAGCTCATAAATACAACATGAAAAGGCTCCTGCTGGGTATAAAGACATGTTATTAGCCTGACTTTGAAAAAGACAACTGGGAGTATTACAATGAGACTGTATATTCTTTGGGGACATGTCCTTGGCCACACAATGGGGACAGATCATTAAATTAAGGAGAGGAAAGAAGTGATAATTTGGTAGATTGTTAAGTTCAAATATGGGTGAAATAATGTTTTCCATCTACTACTGGGTTGTTTTGACTGGCTGAACAGAGAGATCAGTGTGAAACGCAAGCCTCATCTGCTGTTTGGGGGTCGGAAAGAGCCTAAGGGCCATTTCAATAGCTTAAAAAGCATTATCATGTTGATCCTGAGAGCTGATGATAAACAACATTTCAATTTGATGACATGCTTTCAATTGTATCCATGAAAAAAAAGGTTTTATTCTCTAATTAGAATAAAGGAATTAAATATGTTTTATATATTCCATGACTGGTGTATACACTGTATAGAAAGACTCCTGATTGATTTTATTGTATTTTTCTACTGTACACTACAAAGTTTGTGGTCAGTAACTTTTTTAAAACACAAATGAATACTTTCATTCAGCAAGCAACATTGATGAAAAGGGACATTTAAAAACATTAAAATGAATGCTGTTCTTTTTGTTGATTAGAGAATCCTAAATTCCGTATTGTGGTTTCCACAAGAATATTAAGAAGCAAAACGTTCAACATTGATAATAATAAGAAATGTTTCTTAAGCACCAAATCTGCATATTATAATAATTTCTGAAGGATCATGTGACTCTGAAGACTGGAATAATGATTGTTGAAAATTTAGTCTTGCCATAAATTATATCTATTAAAATAGAAAACTGTCATTCTAAATTGGAATAATAGTTCACAATATTACTGTTTTTACTGTATTTTTGATCATATAAGTGCAGCCTTTGTGAACAAAGTCTTACCCATAAGCAGCTTTGGCTGCATGACAAGCAACAATACAATTACATTTCTGAAAATATTTTTAATTTACATTTATTATTTCGCACATAATTTATAGGGCTCTCTGGTCCCCAAACAGTAATCTCAACTGAAGATGAGGGGTTGTTTCTCTGTGTTCCTCTCCCTTTGTCAGCTGTTTCAAAACTTGGAATGATTAAAATGATTTAGATGAACAAAAAGAAGGAAAACCGGCAATTCTGTGGTCTTTTTTTATTCTGGGATTGGATTCCCAGCTTGCTCCAGATGTAGAACGGTGGACATTATCTCCACTGAAAGCCACTGTCACAACTGTCCTAAAGACAACCTGCCTCGTGCCATTCAAGTGTTGAATGTCCAAAAAAAATGATTTTGACAAATTGTTTGGAGGTTTATCTGACATGTTGAGGATGATAAACATCTGGAACTCACAGTCAAAAATATGTCCTCCACACCCCTTTACGGCTTACCGAAGTGTGACTTCAGCACACTGTAGCCGACACTCATATCAAACAAGTTTCACACACTTTATTATTTTTATGCTCTACAAGTATATAGATCTATAAGGTGGGACATTAAACAAGTTGAGCAGCTGCCAAGCTTCCCAGGTGGAAGTCGTAGGATATGTGCATGTGAAAATGGATTTTTCAAAAATACTTAACTACTTTTTTCTTAAGCGCGGCTCCCTGTGGTGCATATTACTCTATGTGTGGGACTGATTTACAGAGATGTTTGTAAGTCTAGCTAAGTGTGTGTTTCTGTTAATACAGTCACTTTCTAGGGACTTCAACGAAGTCTGGGTGGTGAACAGAACAGCAACAGCTTTCCCAGCCATTCACTTAATTCCCAAAAAAGTCATCCTGTAATGTGCTATGTAGTGAGAAGTACTCACTGTGACACGTACACCCACAAACACACACGTACTTATCCAGCAGATGATGTCCCTCTCAACACAAGCCATTCATCGTCACACAATTAGGGCATTTTTTCAGCACCTGCTGCACTGGGAATGCCCGTTTGCCTGTGTTAATTAGAGCCAGACTTCACTGCTCCTCTCTGAGAACATGTTCAGAGCTGCAATCCTGACCACCACAGTGTACCCACTTATCACTGCCACTTGCTCGTGATTGTGCATCTAATGCCTCAGGAGGGAAATAATCACAGGAGACTCTTGATTGGCCAAAAACAATCATGTTTTAAAGGGATAGTTCACCCCAAAAATAAAATTCTGCATCATTTCCTCACCGTCATGTTGTTACAAACTTGTATTGACTTTATTTTCTTATGTGGCAGAGAAAAGAAGATATTATCTTTTAATTATTTGTTGTTTTGGACCACATTGACTTTCATTGTACAAGCAAAAGCAGTTGAAAACAAGAAAAAAAAGTTAATACAGGTTTGGAATGACATGAGAGTGAGTAAATAATGACAGAAGTTGGATATTTGAGTGTAATTAACATTAAAACCTGTATTCGGTTTTAGTATAACCTGTATCTGTACAGACACTTTTTTGTCCGTGCAGTGTTGTTTTGGACACCATTCGCTTTCATTGTAGGGCAAAACCTTTGAAACAAAGACAGTCATACTAGTTTGGAATGATGTGTGGGTAAATTATAACAGAATTTTCATCTTTGGCAGAACTGACGTCAAAACCTGTATGAAGTTATTTATTTGTGTGTGTTTGATTGTTTTTTTGTCTACAGTGTTGTCTTGGACCCCATTGACTTTCATTGTACAGGCAAAAACTGTTGAAAACGAGAAAAAAAGTCATATACCTTTGGAATGACATGAGGTTGAATAAACAATGACAGAAGTTTCATATTTGAGTGAACTGATGTCAAATACTGAATCAATTTATTTTTATCATATGGAACACAAAAGAAGTTAATCTGCTTTTTTTTGTCCCCGCAGTGTTGTTTTGGACCCCGCTGATTTCATTGTAGGGACAAAACTGTTGAAACAAATACAGTCATACAGGTTTGGAATGACGTGAAGGTGAGTAAACAATGACTGAAATTTATTGGGTAAACTGTCCTTTTAATACTTAATGTGGCTCTCCATGTGTGTTGGAGAGTCTTTGAGGTAATACGAAAGCGTTTTTGTCCTGATTTTGATTAGATGACCTGCACCGTTAAAGGTTAAAGCACTAGCCTTCAAGAACACTTAATAACTCCTGGCTGGTTACAGCTTCTCATTGTTTTCACTTTAAAGAGCTGTAAAGTGCCACCTATGGGGTGAAAGAAATTCCCTGTCTGACAGAGAAAGAATCCAGCTCACACTCGCTGACTACAGGCCACAATGCAAACTGGGAAATTGTGCTTATTGTCATTCGTAGAGGGCAGACATTCAAGGCTCTTTTCTCTTCAGCTATACTCCGCCATTACAGGTAGTTGCGACCTATCACTGCTTGTTGAATTTCAGGCCCACTACACAAAAAGAATGGAAGTACAATGACTTCAAATAAGTTTCTAGGTAAACTCCCTTTAGAGCCATATAAAAGAGAAGACTACTCAGACACATGTACCTTGCGTATTCTAGCTGTGTATTGGCTTATTGTTTTGACGTTGTAAATTAGGACAGTAAAATGCGAATGAATAAGGTTGGGCATCACTGTTTTTTTCATGACCCTTCAGAGAAAGCTAACGCTTCACAAGAATTTTTTAATATTACCATTTGCCAGTAGATTCAAGAAGTAAGATATAAGAAGTAAGAAGTAAAATTATGATAGAAAGCAAATTCTACAACTTTTGATAGAATTTTAAGGTGCTATGAGCATCAAAGCAAGGACACTGATCACTGAGAGAGTAAAAATTGGTGATGAGTTTGAGCTGTTTTTCTTTTCTTTTTTCTTAATTATTATTCTCAGTTTAGTATTTGACAGCTTTACCGATAGGCTATGTTCAGAATAGCTAAATACCTATTCATTGTATATTTGAAATATGTAGGCTATATAATAAGCGGAATGCAAATGAAATGTATGCATGGCTAAATTGGGAACAGCATGCTAGCATAATACTATTTCTAACAAATAAAAATATGGCAGAATTAGTATGTAGTATGCTATTCTGAATATAGCGCATGGAGTATCTACTACATCTACTACATGTATTAAACATGCAATGAGATCAGTTCATGGAACAACAATAACAGCATACTGTGTATGGTTTAATATACTAAGTAGTATTAATAACCAAACAGTATTATGTAAAAATTTCATTTCTATCCCTGTGTCCCAATGTGCATACTATCCACCCTATCTGCCCTAAATAGTATTAAAAAATTACTAATATCACATGGGATTTAGGATGCATAGCATGCACATTGGGACTCAGACAAACTGTCTGATTTCCAGGGATAGAAACATTTGACCTTTGACCTCCCTTTAGTTTAAAGAGTGCTCCCTGAGCTCCCTCTAGTGACCAGTTGGGAATGACACAACAAGAACAAAAATAATATTCACAATAATAAATTAAATGTTAATCACTGCAGTTTGAGACAAGTGTCTCCCTATTCAAAAAGAAACATTAACACATCATTAGAAGACCAGCAAACGCAGACATGAAAACCAAACAGACTGAATGAAGTGTCAAGCTCTTACTTAATCTGAAACGTGTGACAACTTTGGATTTAGATTCTTTGTTAAAAGTAACAAGTGGTGTTTTGCTCCATAAACGATCAGTAAGCTAATAATGCTGTGAAAGCATGCACTTTACAATACCTACAAAGCAAATGAAAACAGAGAGGCATGTTAGGGTGTTTCCACCTTGTCAATCCTTCACAGAACCATGAAATGAAATCAAGACCAAGATAAAACTAGAAATGTTAGTGCTTCCAAGATGTGACTGATAGCATTGCTAATAAGTTTCTGAGTTCTAATACACAACAGATGACCAAACACCAAAGAAACCGGTTTATATCTTAAGATCTGGATCACTACAGGATCAGAACAAAGGCAAAGCTTTCTCAGGTAAAAAGGCAAAAGAAATGCCCATTAAGAAACCAGTCTCAAATGTATATTCAAATTATCTTTCAAACATATCTGCAGGAAACCAGACGTGAATGCATATTTTACATCAAGAAAACACATGCATATGTATTTTCTGCTTAAGAACTGTCTCTAGGAGAAATACACAAGATATTATAGGTCTCCCGGCTAAAAACCTGGTGTTCCTCACACCGATTTGAGAGTTGTCAGTGAGTTGTTTAAGAGACTTAGCAGCTAAGTAGCAGGAACGTGTAATATTTGACAGCTATCTGCTGGCATGTTGACAAAAAGAATGGTTGAGGATTGAGTTTTAAAACATGCAAATGAACAAGAGAGACAGAGAAAAAGGAATGTAACACTCTGTGTTGATGTTCATGGAGTTTCTGTAATTTTACATATTCATTAGTTGCATATTCATCACTATTAGGCCTACTATTTGCTCATGTTTGATTTCTGGGAATTAAACGCACCAACCTTAATTCATTGTGTCACTGTGGTCGTGCTTAAGAATGACATTTCAAACTCTGCTTTTTAGGCTAAATATTTTCTTTATTAAATTAAATCACATTTTCTTCAGAAAATGGAAAAAATTAGTTATTTTTTAACCTGAGTAACCAAGGCAGTTATTTACTAGTACTTTTCTGGGTTAGTTTGTTGGGGAAGAAATTTTTTTCCTTCTTTATATTTCAAAATAATGAGTAAAAAAAAAAAAAAAGATCTTTGCTATGTTTGTCTTTGATTTTAACCAATCATAAATAAATAATTAAGAATAGTGTCCGGTAAATACTTAAGGCAAATATTTAAGAATTCAATAAAATAACGTAATAATGAAAACTCATTTTGACATTAGTTGCACACAAAATAAAATGAAATTTATACTAAAATGAAATATATATATTTATAAATATAATAAATAAAAGAAATAAGGTTGGAGCTAATCACAGTCATTTGATCAACAAAAACTAGGTTTAATTAGAAACAGCATCTTTAATATAAGCAGCCTTTGAATATAATATGTTCACAGTACAATCAGATCTTTGTGACAGTACGATGTCCTTGATTTTAACCAATCATACCTAAAATTCAGTTTAAAAAATGACACCCAATATTTAGTAGTCCACTGTAATACATCAACATACAATTTTATTGTTATAAATATTATAGCTCTATCAGTTTATAATTAATTGATTTATCTACATATCATCTCTATAGAGGACAAAAAAGTAGCTCTAGGTTATCTCTTTAGTGCCCAACTGAAGTAATAACACTTTGGTGTTGTCATTGAGAGCAGACTCTAGGTGGCACACCAGACAGCCTTTGTGCTCCATTTCCCCTGAAGACTTATGCACTTTTGCTGGGACTGCAATTAAGACTTGTGCTGCCCCTGTATTGTTGTTTTGCATATGTATATGAATGCAAATGTATATTTACAACACATTTTCCTTCCTTATTATTAGTCCTGTAATATTTAAGCAACAGCAACTACTGAATTTGCAATAAATCGAACACAGAAAACCTTACGTTTTCCATCTTTCAAACGACCTTCTCCCATTTTCCTATTCCTAACTAGTGACTAATGAATCATCATACAGATACAACTTCACATAATAATGCATAAAGACAGGTGCAGGGTACACAAATACATTTTCTCACACAGAAATGCGCACAAAGATACTCAGAAAGCAGCTCTTCTAGCTCCTTGTCTATAAATACCCTCTCCTCAGTGATGTCTGTCAGGGCCTGTAACCTTGGCTTCTCCACTAGTGCATTGATTTATGGTGGGGCTCGAATGAACCAACCTTGCACTTGGTCTCAAGCAGTATAAGTAATGGCGGGTCATCAGCGCCGAAACTGGCAGACATCTTAGGCAGGGCTCGTCTGTTGCGCTTGTCTCCATTTCTCAGTGTAGCCTCTACCCCGGGCATTGCCAAATGGACATGAGTGGCCCCCTGCTTTTGTGGTCATCATATAGAGAGGGTGAAATGAAGGCTTAACTGCAGTAAGGATCAGACTGCGGTCAGCAGTAGCTCGCTTTAATTTCATGCCTAATTTCTCCCTGTGCTCAAAGAATTGATCTCTGTCCTCTGTCTCCCTAACCTCGGCCTGGCTGTCGGGAGCTCCAGCCGGACGGGGGCGAGGTTGGGGCCAGACTGTAGCCATCCATCACACACCTCCCTAGCCCTGGATTCACAGCTCCGCTCTGAGCAGAGCCCGAGTGATGAAAGCTAAGCCACAAAATGAGCTTATTAGATCATCATAAACTCAACAGGCCAGATTCATCAAACAAGCGCATGTTGCTCAGCGAAATTCATTCTCTCGACTCGGAATGAATCACAAACCAGAATTTCCTGATAAACATTTGCATGCAAAATACTTGAGCCTTATTTGCCTCAAAATACTTGAGGCATATTTGACATACTCACAGATGAAAGGGTACACATTTTTATGTGGAGTATTTCTGTAGTTTCTTGTAGCTTTGTTGCATAGCTGCTAGAACATGTGCTAGCAACACCAAGGTCATGGGTTGAATCCCAGGGAAGGCGTGCACTATACAGTATATAAAGTACATTAATTCACAAGTTAACTCGCTTGTAAATTCAAGTAAATTCAAGTCAATTTTCATAAAAACATTTGCAGCTTTACAGCTTTTTTTTTTTTTATGAAACTCCAATTTAAAAATAAATAAAAAATTTTAAATAAAATACTCAAAAATCTAAACCCAATTTTTTTTTTCGGATCAATAACACCAATAAAATAAATTAAACAAAATAAAAGTATATCATATAAAATGTAAAAAAAAATATATATATAAATAAAAAGACAAGGTTGAAGCTAATAACAAACATGTCTTTAAAAATATAAATGCAATTATTAAAATCTATAATAGAATTAAATAAAACAAAGTGCAATCAAATATAAAATAAAGAAAACTATATTTAAATGTAAAGGTTTGAGCCAATCAAAATTATTTGTCAATCACAACAAAACCCTAAGTTTAATACAATAACAGCAAACACTTAAAGTAAAACGGCAGTGAAAATATTGGTTGGTCACAACCCCCTTTTCATGTCACTAAGATCTGAAGGTTCTGTCAAAATGACAAAATGGTTCCCCTCTGGCTGCACAGCTCAGATGAAAACTACAAGCTTGGCACAATAAAACCTCCTATATCATTCAATGAATCCTCAGGTCACAGAGGAGCCATGGAGGCTTCTCTAGAGAGTGAGCTGATGGACAGTGCCTTCTTTTATAGGTCAGTCTACAATTTTCAGATGGCAGGCTTCCAGAGGATCCGATGCTGTCATCGGGACAGACGTGACCTAGTTACAAATGTTCAAATCGACGGTAATCAAACACAGGCCTATCAATTTTGAAGTCGACCTAATGTGATTGCGAAAGGATCTTTTTAGAAGGTGGGCGACCCTCTTTGCTTAACCGCCACAGTGTCGTTCACCACCTAATTTTCAAGAAGTCCTTGAGGAGCATAACAAGCATTCAGTGGTAATGAAATCAGTGGGCACACAGACACCAGTGAAGAATGACGTACTCGGAGCCCACCACTGACACACAGTCAATCCTTATTTACTTAATTGCATGGCAAGCGGCTCACATGGAGCTATTTGTCTCTCTGTCTGTCCCACTGTTTGTCAGGACGTTTCATCACTGACTGGGTTTGCGTCTCTGCTCCCATCTGTGCCCGTCTGTATGCGGGAGCTGGCATTGAGACAGTGCTCCCCACCACCGGCAGCGCAGTCTGCATCCCCATCTTCCAGCCATAAATCCTGAAATAACGGAATGCAAGAGCGTTCGCTCCAGACTGCGCTGCCACGAGTGAGAGAGAAAGCAGGCGTAGCAGCTGAAGAGAGAGAGAGAGAGGAAAGAAAGAGTAAAAGAACAAGAGAACGCCTTTGGCTTCTCAGATCCAATTAGTCGGTCGTGTGTAGTCGCTTCTCTCTCCCTCCTTCTCCTCGCCATCTTAATTGGAAGCCGGAGAGACCAGTCGAAATCGCATTAACAGAGGTCCTGACAGAGAGGACCATCAATCTTTTTTTATTACGGTGTAATGGGGGTTCTTGGGAGCCGCAATTCGATTTGTCACTGGCCTCGTTCGCTGATAACAGGCATTTGTCATCACTTTCCCTCGCCTTAATGTTATCATCTCGGGCTTGACAGCTGCCTCCATCCAGGGAGTCCCAGCGACACAGCACATCCGTCAACATAATATTTCCACGGCCAAGGGGACTGCTACAGCAATAAGCCACATTAAAGCACTTATGAGAAGAAAATCTGTTGTCATTAATTAAAATGTTGGAGCGAGCAGCAGGTCTTCTGTGTGAGGGTACTGTGTGTGTTTGTTTCTTTATGAGGTGACAGTGGGAGTGGGAGTGTTGAAATATTCTCCCGCTTCCTGCCATTGTCATTATGACAAAATGTCTGCTCGGAAGTGGGTATTCTGCTACCACATCTTGACACATGCATACGGTGCGCGCATATTGACGGTTTTTGTTTCTAAATATATGGTTTATTGTCTAATAAATGTGTTCGAAACGCTGAAGAGGATCATGTGCCTGTAAATACAGCATACCTTCACATTCACTTGCCGTAGACACCTCGAGCGTCTTCCTCTTCCGGACAGCAGAGGGCAGAGTCGAGCCTGTGGTGACAGGTGTTGGGCCGACAGAAGATTCTTCTGCTGCTAATTAGACCAGCATCCTCTCCTCTTGCTGACCTACAGGACACAGACACTCATTCCATCAGGGGAGTCAATTCACAGTGAAATATGAGCTGCTGTATTTAGAGCTGCGCAGGGTTGGTGACGACTTAAGAGATGCTTCATTCTACAAAACTAGATTCAGCGGGCATTATCTTCAGTCAGTGCAAGTCAGTGAATGAAAGTTCAAAAGTAAGTGCTATCTGCAGCGGTGCAGGTTCTTCAAAGTCATATCAGTGGAAAATAGTGACGCTCTGCCTTGTGGGAAATAAAACAGACCTGGATCAACAGGGACATGCTGCGACTCTGGACCACCCAGTTATGAGCTTGGCCCTCCCCTATAACTGAGAGAGAGAGAGAGAGAGAGAGAGCGGATAGATAGATAGATAGATAGATAGATAGATAGATAGATAGATAGATAGATAGATAGATAGACAGACTTGTAGATATATAGAATGATAGACAGACATAGATAAAATGATATATATAGAAATATAAATAGATATATAAAATGATAGAACAGCAGATAAAACAATAGGTAAAATGGTAGATAGATAGAATGACAGACAAATGGACAGATAAACCAATAGATAGATAGAACAATAAAACAATGGATGGATGGATAGATAGAACAAAAACAGATAGAACTATTAGATAAATGATAGAACAATACAAAGATAGATAGATAGATAGATAGATAGATAGATAGATAGAATGTAAGATAGATAGATAGATAGATAGATAGATGGACAGATCGAATGAAAGAGAAAGAATGTAAGATAGATAGAACGATTGAACAATACAACTATGGATGGATGGATCGATAACAACAGATAAAACTATTAGATAAATGATAGAACAATACAAAGATAGATAGATAGATAGATAGATAGATAGATAGATAGATAGATAGATAGATAGATAGATAGATAGAATGACAGACAAATGGACTGATAGAATAAAAGACAGACAGAATGTAAGATAGATAGATAGATAGATAGATAGATAGATAGATAGATAGAACAACGACAGATAGAATTATAGATAGATAGAATGACTGATTGACAGACAAATGGACAGATAGAACAATAGACAGAATGTAAGATAGATAGAATGACAGACATACAAATGGACAGAGAGAACGACAGACAGACAGATTGTAAGATAGATAGAACAACAACAGATAGAATTATAGATAGATAGAATGTAAGACAAACAAAAAGACAGATAGATAGATAGATAGATAGATAGATAGATAGATAGATAGATAGATTCAATTCAAAGAACTTTATTAATCCCAGGGAGAAATTGCTTTCCATGTTACAAATGCTCTCAGAAAGAAAGAGAGAAATGAACAAAAAAGAAAATAATAAAATAAATAAACATATGCTCATTTATCAATATATTAAAAATGAATAAGACATACAAATAATAATATAAGACTATACCAATAAAAATACTAGTTTAGATCAAATGTAAAATTATAGGTGCAATAGACTGTTGTGTATATGTCCAGTGTGATAATGTTAATTAGGTACATTAGTTTTATAGTATATATATCAGACTAATCTAGTATTAATAAATAAGCAATAATTATAAATTGTATTGCACATGAAAATCCCTTATTGCACATACATTTTTCACAACTTTGCATTGCACAAGAAAAATGTAACATGTATTTCACATGCATAACTCATAAATGTCCCATCACTTATAGAGAGGATTTATACAGCCGAATGGCCAAAGGTCTTCTGTGATCTTCTGAAGTGCTCAGTGGAACACTTGGCAGTGATCAGTCTCTGGCTGAACGTGCTCCTCTGATCGGCCAGCACACTATAGAGTGGATGAGAACGGTAGATAGATAGACAGACAGACGGATGGATGACAGACTGATCCTCAGAAAGAATGATCCTCCACAGCGAGAACGATAAAAAATGAAAGATAGAATGACAGACATTCTGTCTGAGATATAAAGCTTTAGATCGTGTACAAATCATTTAAAAATATATTACATTAACATGACATTTGGAATAAAATATCAGAAAATTGTTTAGTAGAACAAAAAGAGGTATTAGGCAATTCACTACATTGCTGACTTTCAGCACTGTAATTTCTCTTAAAATGAACTGGGAGAGTACAGCTGTGCACAATGGCCCATCGAGATCCCGTTTAACCGGTGACCTTGAGCTCGGTGTTTGAAGACTGACCAAACAGAAAGCCAGACACAATTCAGCTCACAATTTCTCTTCTAGGAGCGGTAGACGCAGGCGTATGATATCATTAGTCTGTGTGGGTCTCTTCTGGGGAGATCTGGAGAGGCTCACACAGATGGAGAGCACCGCCCAGGGGCTTGATAGACCCAAGAAACCCATTCATACTCACACAGGCCTGGGATAACAGAGGAAAGACAACACTACACATGCACACAGCTCTCTGTACAGATACATATCAATGATCTGATACATACCTTAAATGCAGTAACACAGGACCCTTCAAGGGCACTATATTAAAGGTGTCTCAAATGTGTATCTGAATATAAATTGCCATACAGCTGTTTGGGATCCATAGGGAAAGGTGAGAGACTCTTCTCTTTAATTAAGCATTAAATCTGCCTCTTCAGTGAGTTAATGAAGCTCTTCTCTGACTGGCAATGGCGCTCTTTGGCAGAAACCAACGGTGTCTGTATTCAGATCCTGCTTTGTAAGCTTTTTTCACTCCGCACCCTGATGTTCTCAATAAATGTGTTACCACAGACTCATTTAAAACACTTTTATTTGGTGTGTTATTAAGGTTTGAATACTCTAAAAAATATTTTTAGTACATGTGAGGTCAAATACAGTTATAAATATTCATATAAATTAGACTGAAACTCAGATATCATATAATATTTAGATAATATACAGTATAATACTATGTATGAATAAAACCTATACCTTAATACTCTACCATTCAAATGTTTTGGGCTGGTAAGACCTTGAAATTGTTTTGAAAGAAGTCTTTAATGCTCCCAAGGCTGCATTTATTTGATTTAAAATATTATAAAATCAGAAATACAAGTATGTATATATATTTTTTTTCTGTGATGGCAGAGCAGAATTTTCATTTTTGATTTGGCCCTCAAGTAACATTATTATTATAAATGTTGAAAACGTCTCAGTATTTGTATTTTTCAACATTCTTTGATTAATAAAACATTAAAACGAACAGTATTTTAAATATAAATCTTTTGTAACTTCCTAAGTCTTTAATGCATTCTTGCAGAATAAACATATTCTTACAAAAAAACAACAACAACACCTTAAACTTTTAAATGGTAGTGTATATATACTAATAAATATTTACAGCTGTAGCAGTGTTCGAAATATATAAAACAGTGATGTCTGAAAAAGAAAAGGAATTTTTAAAATAAGTTTGATCTCAGCCCATTTTAAAGTTTCTGATAAAGTGGTAAGTTAGCACCTGAGCGTTACTAAATGATCCAATGCCATTTAACACTCACAATAATGTGCAACTAATAAATGTATATATGTATATATATATATATACTCTCACAATGATAAAAATATGTATAAGGCCTATATACATGAAGGAATTTCTTTCATAACACAAACATGACAAATGGTGAAAAAACATAGTTTGTGATTTCTCAGTAACAATATACATGTGGTAAGATGTATATGGCACTATTCTTGCATACAAAGTAACACAAAGCTGTAGGTGTTTAAGTAGCTTCACAAAACTAAGTAAGAAACAGACCTTCTGTTAGTCTGAGCCCACTGCGCACAAAAGATTCACTTAACTGCGCCTTTCTTAATGCATGGCTGATAAATGATCTAATTCCTAAACCTCAAATGCATTTTTTGCTTTTCTTCTGAGTTTAAGGACAGGAAGAAGAACTGTCGAATTCAAGTGAACCATTTTCAAGTGAGCCGTATCCGTTCATCTTTTTCAGTTTGAGCTGGTCCGGGTGAGTGAGGGCCTGGCTCTCTTCCACAGCCTCTTTTGTAGCAAACATCTGACTAATCTCTACAAACGTCTTATTTTTAGTTTCCGGAATAACAAAGTAGACGTAGATGGCCACTGATACACATATGGCACAGAACACCAGATAGCAGTAGGACCCAGCAGACATCTGTGGCAAAGAAATACAACTTTTTAAAACTACATGAAGATGATTGAATTTCACAATGATTGACTCTGACTAATGTTTTGGCGACAACAACCCTGGAAAACCCTTTTTCCGATTATACTCGGTGTATCTTTGGCTTTAGCTGCATTGAATGGATTTGATACCTGAAGGAACGGAAAGATAAAGCCGATGGTGAAGTTCGACACCCAGTTAAGAGATCCTCCCACGGTGTATGCGGCAGGACGATGGGATTGCTTGAAAAGCTCAGCTGTGATCAGGAATGGAACACCCGCTAAAAAACAGACACATCCGTACTAATGATATATTATGACGTCATTTATATTTTTCATGTTTAATCGCCTACCTACTCAGAGAAAAAGTGCTGTGAAACCTAGAGCGGTTATATTTTTTTAGCCTATAAAACACAAATGAGTGCATATTATGAATGCATTTTATGCACATGCATGTATGCACTGCTCTTCTGTAGTGCAACAGTTCTTGGAGGGAGGATAATAAACTAGCTTTATGAAGAGCTCATTATCTCAATATGCAGGAAGCAGAGATTGTTCCACTGCTTAAGTTCTAATCCCTTTTGGTTACAAGTGAAAAATAAGGAGGCACAAGGTGTTATTTCAAATGTAATGAATTCATGAACAAGCCAAGCGATGGCTTCATTATTTGTGCGTGATAATTGCAGCAGGAGGCGTGCTGCAGTTAAATTGATAAGGAACTCTGCTTGTAATTCATTGTTCATGCAGGATTTTGTCTTAAAAAGCCATATTCATCATTGTTTATGAACAATGAGCCATAAAAAATCCTAATTAAAGACGTAATTACACCGATTGAAACTGGGGCCTGAGAATGAATTATAGATTTTGGAGTTGGGTTGGATAATGCATCAACTCAGTAAAGCACTTGTAGTCTCATTCATCACTGTAGCAGAGCTACTCCTCTCTGCTCTTATTGTGTGCATAAACTATGAGTCTAATGCTCATGCAGCACTAATAGAGGGAAGTACACACTTTAACTTCCATACTTGGATCTTTGAAACTCCTTAAAATGTCAATATCTTCTGTTCAACAGCACAATTGATCATTATATCAATTTAATGCAATTTAGTCAAGACGCATTTAATTTCCAAGGCATCTGTATCCTGTTCTCTGTCTTGTCTTATATATTTTAGAATAATTCATCATTCATATATTTTGTTATATATATGTATCATTCAATTTTTTGTGTAAACTAATCATCTCATCAATTTGTCTTAGTGCAATGAAGTTTCTGTGTACTCACAAAATAAATGATGTAATATGTAAGTTAATGTTGTTTTTGAAATAAATGAGATAAAATGTTAACTCCAATGTAAGAAATCTTATTGGAATAATCATGCTTGGTAAGCATAGATAAGGATATAGAGAATTAATCTTAATAAACTCTGAAAGTTAGTTATTTTTTAGTAAATAAATTTGAAATTGTATAAATTCTAAAAATAATTAACATTATATAACATTACATGTTATAGAAACATATCTCTGAAAGTTTGAGCGTCTTTAAATTATCCTGAACAAATAAATTATGACTATACTAAATATAGACATATGTCTGTAAAATAAATCCATATATGTAAAAAACCTAGTGCTCAAATAAATACAGAGGTTTACAATGAACTGCAGTTGGGATTGTTTTTCCAAAATTCTACCCCCAGGTGTCGCTATTTTACTATTTGAAGGCGTCATCAGGGACTTCAGGGTCAAAGAGCAGACTACTACTCATCCGATTGAAGCAGTTCTCTACTGAATGTGCCTGAGCATGACTAAAAATGACTGATGCAGCCATGTAGATCACTTTAATAAATAGATTAAGAGAAGAAGAAAGAGTGACAGACACAAAGAACTCACCCGGCCCGATGCAGAACCCAGCAATGATCCCAACCACACACCCCACACTCACGTATTTCATAAAAGGCACATGTATCTGAAAATATGATAGTAGCAAAAGGTGAAAAAATATATATGTTATATCACTTTATCACTATATTAGTTTCGCCAACAGTTATTTCAATTGGCAGTGAATACAAGTTTGATTATAAATATTTTTCTACTTTATTAACGATATTTCGCTTACTTGAAGAATGAGGGACAGTGTTATCCCAGCACAACACATTCCCATAACACCAAAGCCTCCAATTATCAATGGCCTTCGCCCGAGACGCTCAATGGTGAAACACTGAATAAAAAAAACAAACAAGAGACATGAAATGCGAATGTTCACAACAGGCGCTTCCTTTTTGTCTTGATCGGATTAATTAGTAACCACTGTCTTGAGAGGAAGACTTTTTGGTGCTTTTTTACAAGCAAATGTCGCAGAAACATAAAGTGGAACCTTGTTTTTTCATTAAGTGCTGCTGAAATTGAGTGCTAAAGCTGTGCACTGTTGACTTAAAGGCGGGTGAAGCTGACATAAGAATGAATAGCTGTAATTTTATAACCAATCTCTAGCCTTCCTCTCGTGTGCCATTTGCCTCCCGAGTGAGGGCCAATTGACACTGACAGCAATGAGTTCTTCTGACTAACAGCGTGCCTCTTTCTCTCCGGTTGCTGCTGGTGCATCACTAAATCCCGGCTAAGCGACGCAACTGGGAGAGAGAGAGACTGTATCTGGCCTTCATTACAGCTCTGAGATGTGACCCAAGAAAGGAGGTGGCAAAAACAAGACACATCAGTCTCTCTAACACTCATCTTATACAGTGATTTTTATGTCTGTCACAGCAGAAAAATACACAACGTGAGCTGGGAAAGATTGAGGGCAAAGCTAAATGAAAATGATTGAGATATGAAGAGACGTTCTTTTTCAAATGCAGCGGCTCTAGTGAAGTAATAGACCAAGTGATGTCTAATAAACTATTTCGAGTCACTATATAACCCTGTCAGATAGCCTTTTACCACTATCAATAATTGAAACAGACAGTTTTCACATTGGAAGCGTCAGTGGAATATGAAAACTCACCCCTATGAGGCCTGCAATGATCTCTATAGCTCCAGTTCCTACGGTCGTGTACTGGATCTCAGGGGTCGGGATTCCGGCGTTCTCAAAGATGTCGTTGGTGTAAAACCAGATCTGGGGTGAAGAGCGAAAGCATAGTGATTTTGACTTGTACAGGTGGCATATCGTGACTATGAGTGGTTACGGCGTACAACACTTCAGATTCAATTTGAGAGCTGGAGGGCTGTGTGTGAGGTTAGGCAGGGGGGTAATCAGAGGGAACACAGACGGTTTGAGAGCTGCTGGGACCGTAGAGGACACACACGGCCTGCCTCTCTCCTGCTGCTTATGCTGAAGTCAGCCAAGACTCACCACCTGTCAGCCGCATTTACACTGAATACACACACACAGACGCTCACAGGGTCACCTGCCACCTAAGGGCCCAACAGTCAATGTCATTTAATATTCAAATTTGATATCGAAGCCCCACAGGGCAAACATGAAGAGTCCTACTTGGATTTGACATCAGTAGCTCACGTACTTTGACAAGATGTATTTACGATTTGGGAAGTTAAGGCTATGGTTAAGGCTGATTTGTAGCCTGATGAGGCTGTAAGGAAATGCTGGGAAATGCTTGTCTCAGGTCTCAAATCTAAAATGAGAGGCTCAGTTTTGTTTATTTTCAGAATCAGTTGAATGAATGTCAATGACTGTAAATGAATTAAATTGAGGAATCACCACTGAGATAATGGCTTTTATTTATTGTTTCGTAGTTTGCCGTGGAAATCCGATGGGGGAAAGACATGACAGAAATAGAAATTGCAATTTGACAAACTCTAGATGAAATCTGAAGCCTCTTTTTTTCATTTTGTGGCATAATCTGTGGACTTCTGCAGAACGTAATGTGGTAAACAGAGCTGAGAGTACTGCACTGCTAGCCAACATCAAATGAATGATTAAATGAACGTCAAGCAAGGAGTGGGGAATATGCAGAAGTTTGCGAATGATGGCTGTTTGAATTCTGCTGAGCTCTGGGCACACAGATTCCGTGTGGGCCTGGTAATGAGCTCTCTATTGGTCTTTATCCTCATTATTACATGAAGAATTAGTCTGCCATCCACACAACATTTCAGAACAATACAATTTATATAAGACATTCCTATAGAAAGAAAAAAATAATAATATACACAGTGTGTTATACTGGTAAAACCTTTTAATATGATGCTAGAAACCTTTGCAGAATTCATTTCTGAGAATCTATTTAATAGCACAGTGTGTTTTTGTGGAAATGCATAAGAATTCTTATTCATAACCCTGATTCTGATCATAATATAGATGCCATTAAAGAGCACTGCAGTGGCAAGTATAAAGGAATGGTGTCAGCTGACAGGTCTAACTTAAACACTACCAGCAGACTACTATTTGGGAAAAATATATATATTTTCCATAATCACCATCTTAACGATGTTACAATTAAAAAATACATCTAATTTGCTTGAATAATAGCCTTTATTTATCACTATAGCAGGGCTGTGCAAATTAAACTGCATAAACACTTAAAAAAAGATTGTTATTGGTTAAGCTCTGATGGATAAAAAGTGAGGTGTCTGTCCTCCGTGCTCTTAATCATCTGAATAATTAAGCTGAAGTTAAAACTAAACTATTCCTGAAGAATACAAAAATGAGAGCCACTTTAAATTCAGGTGCATAGCCACAGCTCTACTGTGCAGGTTGAAACCACTGTTTACCTGCTGTTTATTTGATGTTGGAAGAAATCTTGTGAGGCTTTAGAGGCTAAATACTTGTCATGCCCAGATCCAGATGTTCATATCATTACCTTTCCCAGTGGTGTAGTGGTGCCTGGAGAAGTGGGTATACTGGCAATTTATGGCCCCAATTTTTTTTTTTAAAGAAACCCAGCAAAAGATGAACACCACGTTTTATAAACAGTTACATGTTAAACTAGTCTTCTATATTTAGTTCAACCCAAAATGGGCCAGTAGTATTTGCATATTGTCATTTAACTTCTGCTGCTTGACTTCCAGGAGTAAGGATCATTATGAAATTAAAATTAGCCGTAGAAGAGGTGCAGATTTTGTAATTATTAATGCACCAATTAACATTTTGCCAGAACCTCTTGTACATTACATGCTATTTTGTTTAGCTGTCTGTTCGTAGGAGAATCATGATCTCTATTTAAAAACAACAAACAAAAATATTTTTTATCCAGAATGTATTCCCCCTTCCCCTATCCCCACGTCCTTTTTAACATAAATAAGCACCAGTCAAGCAACAGGACCACAAGAAGATGCCAAAAGACCACTAAACCTGCTGTCTTGATCTTACTGTACATGCATTAAGAATAACTAGATCAGCGCATAATCTAAAACACCTTCAGTCACCATCCAGTATAACACTCGTGCTTTTAAACCAAATACACGCTGAAAGACATCTAGACTTAACCCTCCACAATCTCTGATGAAACTGGTTGGGTTTTCTCTGTATTAGAGCGGTTTTGAATTTACGGACCCACTTTATATGAAGTGGCCTTAACTACTATGTACTTACATTTTAATTAATAATTTAGTACAATGTACTTATTGTGTACATACGTGTTTTTACATTGTACTTATATTTATAAAAAAAACTACATGTAATTACATCTGTATTTAATTTCTGTAATTACATTTATAATTACACTGTTGACCCATGCTTTACACCTTAACCCACCCTTAAACTTACCCATACCTACAACTCTCTCCCTAACCTTACCCCTATCCCACCTCAATAGCAGCAAAAGTGTTTTACAATACAATATGAACACAGTAAGTACATTGTACTTATTTTTTTATGTAAGTACATAGTAGTTAAGGCCACCTAATATAAACTGGGACCGAATTTATTGTTTGAACTAGGGTTGCCACCTTCAGCGAGCCAAAATAAGGGACACACATTTACGATTTGCTTAAATTAGGACTACATTAAACGTAAATAATTTAGTTTTTTTTTTTACTTTTTACAATGTCAAATCATATATGACATATATTCTTATTTATTATGTATATGATTCATATAAATTAATAAATAGGGTAACATTAATTATAATGTATTAATTAATCGGTCTACGGTCAACGGTGCAAAATACTTATTGGTTGATTCAGCTTGTTGGCCTTATATAAAATACAGGACAAATCCCGTTTAATGGGTGTTTTTAGGGAAAATCCAATTGATAAAGAAGTGGGTATATGCCGTATACCGCGTATACCCTCCACTACACCACTGACCTTTCTATTACAATGGACTCAAAACTCAAATCATGCAGTGTAGTCAGCTCTATATGTTAACCAGGATGTTGATCTTACCGCATCGATGCCAGACAGCTGCATACCGATGTTGATGACCACCACCGACAGGACCTGCCAGCGAACAGTGTGATCCAGTATCAGCTGCCAGACAGACACGGTCTCCACTGAGGACAGAGAGCGTTGCTCCTCCTGCATCTCCTCGATCTCTGCCTGGATGTTACATTTGGCTCTGTACCATTTCAAGGCTGCACCAACAAAAACAACATAAACTGTTGGCTTTAATGTTCATCTGTATCAGGAGCCAGCTGATAAAGTTTTCAGTATGAGCTGCCTGTATCACTTTGCAATATCCCACCAATACAATCCGTTCAAGATGACCCATGAACTAACTAAAAGAAAAAAATACTTACTTAAAAATAATGCTTTTAAAAACCATCACCATTATCTGGTTTTCTAGTAACAAAATAAATATAATTTAATTATTTATAAACTTACATTTACTTCAGAAGGAAAACGGTACAAGATAAAAGCCTATCAGAGAATAGGCTGATTTATGTTTATTTTAACCCATTAATTTTTTTTTTCTTTCTTTAAAGCAAAATTTGTATTTATTAATATATTATCCCTAGTATTTCTGACAATTCTTTTATAATTTTTAAGGATGTTTACAAAAATGTTTACTGATAATTAAGACGATAACATGATCTATAACATATACTGTAGTATTTATATAATAAAAAAAAGAAAAAAAGAAAACAGTAGATTTGATGTTTTGATGGTTCTAGAAAAATGGCTACAATCGAAATCAAAAGCATTTCTCTCACCGGTGATAGTGGCATGAACATTGTGCTTCTCAATCAACAGGTAGCGTGGGCTTTCTGGAAACCACGGTAAGAGCATCAGCTGGATAAAGGTGGGGACAACCACAAGAGAGAGAAACAGGGGCCAGTGCTCTTCCTGTCAAACAAAACAGCACAAGTTAAAACAGAGTACTGAACTATTTCATAATTATTATGAATATAGATGAGCAATGTAACTGTACGGTGTTAAATTGTTCACTGATCTTAGGTTCCCTGGTGTACCTTTCCTAAAAGTTCATGCAGGCCCAAGACTTGAGCTAAGAAAACCCCAGCACAAATGAAAATGCTAGGCATGAGCCCCAGGAAGCCTCTCAGATTTTTAGGAGCGATCTCTCCCAGGTACATTGGCACCACGCTGAGAGAGATACCTGGAAGTTGGAGATGAGCAAAGCATGTCAGAGTCTATTCACATCGAGACTTACTTCGCTATACCTGCTTATTTTTCAGCTGGGACATACCTGAATGTATTCCTGTTATAAAACGACCAAAGATGACCATTTCGGGTGAAGCGCAGATCCTGCTGAACCCCATGAGTGATCCTGCCAAGAACACCAGTACAGTGGAGTTGACCAGTGTTCCTTTCCTGCAAAAGCAAACACTGTGAAGTTCTGCCCTGGCACTGCTCATTAAGCTAGGACAGTCATGCTTGATAGCCGGCCACCTGGGTGTTTAACTATCGAAACCAGATAACTGATGTTCCATGACAGTGCTGCTGGTGAAATAGCTGCATTCTTTGATTAGTTCTATCAAGTTGTAAACTTTCCCCCTGATTTACAGATGGCTGCACAGTGTTCTGCATTATGATCACCTTACTGCTATAAAACATTTTGCTGGACTGAAATTGATTAGAACAATAAATAGGGTCATGAATCATCGTCTTTCATTTGCATTTAAATGTCTGCAGTCAAATCTTGTGGCGGTCCTCATAGACACTCAGAACAGACTATACAAGTGTACTTCCAGAGTCCTTGGAGAGTACAAAACAGAAGTTTAAGGTACTAAGTTAGGAAATGCACAGTGGTTAAGTAAACAGTTTTGTCACTATACACTATACAACAATGTTATCACAGCCATAAAAATTAGGATTTTGGCAATTTCATTATTAAATGTTTTTTCTTCTTCTAGAAATTCAAGCTTGTTTGTTACACATCCTCATGTTGTTCCAAACTGGTATGACTTCTCTTTTTAAAGGAAGAATTACAAAAATGTACTTGCTCTTTTCCATGTAATTACAAATAGTGCAGACACGAGCTTTAAAGCTGCAGTAGGTAGCTTTTGTAAAAATATATTTTTTACATATTTGTTAAACCTGTCATTATGTCCTGACAGTAGAATATGAGACAGATAATCTGGAGGAAAAAAATCAAGCTCCTCTGGCTCCTCCCAGTGGTCCTATTGCCATTTGTAGAAATACATCACTCCCGTTAAGAAACAACCAATCAGAGCTGCGGTCGGTAACTTTGTTTGTGTTCAAAATGTAGAAAAATCTATATAATAAGCGAGTACACCATGAATCCATTTTCCAAACCGTGTTTTTAGCTTGTCCTGAAACACTAGGGTGCACCTATAATAAGTGTTTATATATGGACTATTTTAGAATGCTTCGGGGTTACCGCGGCGGAGTAACCCAGTACCTTTGTGATTCTTCATAGACATAAACAGAGAGAAGTAGTTCCGGCTACGATGTTCTTCCGGAAGATGCAAGCAGTTCTGTTTATTAACCGCTAGAGCGTCAAAAGTTACCTATCGCAGCTTTAAAGCTACAAAAAAAGACACAAAACATCAGTAAATTATTATAAAAGTGATCCATATCACACAGATTCATCCATCACACAGATCACTTTGTTGACACTTTTGCTGATCTTTTACCTTGTTTTTGTAGCTTGAAAGCTCTATTCTCTATTAACAGTAACTGTATGCAAAGAACACGACCAGTACATTATTAAAAAATTATTCTTTAGTGTTACATGGAAGAAAAAAATTCATACAGTTTTGGAACCACATGGGGGTTAATAAATTATAGCATTTTTATTTTTGGTTTAACTAATCACCAACAAAGATGTCTGAAACTAACTAAGTGTGTCCTCTTTTCAGAGTGCAAACAAGGCCATTTACAAGGCAAAGGCAAAGTCGTTCAGTTTGGTCAGAGAGGTCAGGTGAGGTGACAGATGAGGAAGAATCTACCTCGATGGCCTTGACACTGACACAGGATTTCCTGGCAGAATGACCACACCATGCCAGATGTTATGGGTCTCCTCCTGACTTACCTTCCAAATCTGGTGACCAGAGTGCCCACCATCAAAGAGCCGATCAGGCCTCCAATCGCAAACACAGAAACGGTGAGTGAATACATGAGCGTCAGGGCCTCCTCGTTTAATCCAGTTCCATTGCGACTTACCACTGTGCGGTTATAGAAGTCTTTAATGTACTAGTGAGAGGGAGACGGACAGACAGACAGAAAATTAAAGTGAAAAGTTCACCCAAAAATACTGTTAGCATTTACTATTGCTCCATGATTTTTCAGTCAAATTTAAAGGATATCTTGTGCTTTTTCATTTATTTCCATTCATTATTATTGAAATAAAATGGGACTGCAAGGCTACAAAATAATAATAAAATAATCTGTATAAAAATATGATATAAGTAGTTTATATGACTACTTCTCACATGTCCCAACTTTATCACCCTAAGAATAAAGGTCAGGAACAACATGAGGGTGAATTTATTAGTGGGTGAACTATTCTTTAAAACTGTGAGACTCAAGAAATGCATAAGGAAAGACATCATTAACAGGCATTCCCAATGTCTTCAACTTCCTTTTTCTTCATATTTCAAATCTCAAAGCTTCTATTCAGTGACACACACCTCAGCATGGACTTACATGCCTCTGTCTCGTGACAAGCTCTCCTCTCTCTCTTTTTATGCAACTCTATCTGTTGCCAGTGCTTTAAGGTCACAGTCTAATTTAATCAGTTTACATACCTTTTCTATTCTAGCTTAAAAGTTGGAACAGTGCGGTATAATTTAACAGACTTGGGAAAACTTAACATAGTCTTTCAGTTTACTCAACAATAGATTCAACTGAACTAAAACTGAGTTTAGAAAAAAAAAGTGGATTATTGATAACATCGACTGAGCTTCTGCTTCAAAAAATAAAATAAAAATAAAAAAAATAAATAAAACACCAAGCAACGGTTTCCAGTTGTGATTTTTGGATTTCTATGTTTGAATCCTCTTCATTAGCACATCATGTTCCAAGAAAAACAGAACAAAACAAAGCCACTTAAGTAGGGTATATAACAGCCAGTCAGGAGACCAGACAGGAAAATTTAAATATTTTTGTCATTAACAGGCTAATGGGGCAGGGCAAATAGGTCTCTACTTATATACATGAAGAGCTGCTAGAGGCAACCACTGCAGCACAAAATGCCTGACAAGCCAAGATGAACAAATAACATTGAACTGACTCATCTACCAAAAATGAAAATAAGGCTTCAACACTTTGTTTCTTCAAGTTTCTGGAGAAAGTCTAAAGATAACTTTCTCTTTTTGTCCCATATTGATTTCCATATCTTAAAATTATGATTTATTCATGATATATTTAAATCTAATATATAAATACTAATACGAAATGACATAACAAAATATAACATTTATATTAATATTTAAATGATTCCAGAATTCCTTGTAGAAATCACACTTTTACAACAAGAATGTATAGAATGCACAGAATCATGTAAAAGCAACATTCCCTGAGATCTTGCTTCAGGAGAGCCTCTGTTTAAGCCACTGTGTTTATTTCAACCTCGAGCCTGACGTGCATCTCTATACTGGAAGCCACTTTAAGAAACTTTGTGTTGAATGGAACTATGTTGGCTATGTTATCAACTGATTACATCTTTTGATGAGCAGTTTTGGCAAGTGAGGTACTGATCGAGCTCTTACCCCAGCAGGAGAGTTGACTACAGCTAAGTTGTACCCATACAGCATTGAGCTACCAAAGGAGGTGAGGAAAGCCACTGCCAGCAGAGATGAGGTAAGATGCTATAAAAAAGAGACACAAACATATTTATGGCATGTAAGCTGTAGTTTTCCTTATTTTTTCTTAAAGTGGTACATTTTGTTGTTTCCTTTTCTTCAAAATTCTGTGGTTGAAACTATGAGCCCCACACGCAAGAGCCAAAGAATAAAATTTATAGTGTTTCAAAAGAACACATTCAGAAATTAAACATAAACATACATTTTTTAAAATATAGATAAACAGTGCTTAGTACATAAACAATAATTTTACATTTGTATGTCCATTAATATGAGTTGGACTATACAGTATTAAAATCCCATTAGACACACATGAAAATACATCCATATATCAATATATTTAGTCTTACGAACAAATAGATTTATTTTATACATTTTATAAACATTCTATTCTATTCCATTCTATTCTATTCTATTCTATTCTATTCTATTCTATTCTATTCTAGTGATCTTAAAATGTTGAAGCAATAGTTCAAGTCAGAAGAGGAGAGAACAGCTTTCTCATGGTGTGACTTCAGTGGTCGTTACACTTCAGATCATGAGTGGAAAACTTAATTTGTCCCACTAAGTGGTCAGATACAGTTGCTTATGTGTAGTCCTACACGTGAGGGAATTTGCTGGGAAAATGTCTTGTGACATTAACTTAATGCCTTTTCTTTCTTCTTCTTTTTTTTCAACACACCATATAGTACAAAATGAAAATGTGACATTGAATATTGCATTACTAAATATTACTGATATTACAATAGCTTTTGAAACCTGTTATTACACACCCTTCATCAACCAAGATTCAACAGCGTACTAAAATTAAACTTTAATAAAGTATCATTTGAGTGATCATGCTTAAACTAACTACTATTGAAGATCCTTAGATGGCAATCAATAATACGAGTTAAGAGAACGATAAGAACGAAATTAGAACGAAGCAAATAAGTAACAAAACAAACGCAGATTTGTAACAAAGTGACACATCATTTAAATAAAGTAAAATTTGTCTACTTACCGATGTTATTTTGCCTGGACTAAGAATTAACACTTCTTCGGCCATATTCAAGTTATTTTAGGCTACAAGACTTCTTGAGATAAATATGAGTTAAGTTTAGTTAGTTAGTTTCTACTGGCCGTCTTTCTGTGCTGCCGACTTCATCTTGGAGGTGAGGGTGTGGTCATAGCGGACATGAGGGCGTGGTCACAGTAGATTGACAGCCAATGTATCGTATGATTGACAGCCAAGCGGCCTCTCATCTCATCAATCCTCGCGCTGCTCGCACTGCACTTCCGACCGAGGCTCGCGTTTCTTAACAAGACCAAGCGTGTACAATCACATGATAGTCCACAACGTGATCCCTGCTGAAATCAATTATCTAAGTGAATTTGCAAAGTCTGCGGTCGCTAGAATGAGGGGACTACGGAGAAGCCAATAGTGAGTAATCCTAAAAGACAGCACAGAGGGCAAAAAGAAGATATTCATAAACGGTTTGGCGTATCAATCGCGGTAGAATGAATGAATACATTGAATGCTATTAGTGTCAGTTCAGTGAACTCAATGAAGAGCTAGTTTGTTAAACTTTAAAAAGCTCCTCTTTTGTGAATTAGGCATGTTCTGTTTCTTATAATTGTGGTATCCAAGGGAAGTATCATAATGATATTAGTTGTATAGATGATGTTAAACATGTTCATTAGGATTATATACTGGGAGACTCGTGTGAGCTTAAAGTCAACATGAAATTAATGTAGGAAACGTTCCCTTTCTGATGATATGAATAATTTAGCTATTTTAGCCTGGTCTAGGCTAATCTGTGTTTGCTCTAGCAAGTAATGCTTCTCCTTATCCACTGAATTTATGATGACTTTATTTTTATGCACCAAAAAAAAAAAAAAAAACAGTTCACCCTGTCTGTTTTGTCAATGCATATTAGAGGTCATGTGTTCAACAGTTCTTAAATGAATTCTTTTTTTAAAAATGAGTTTTAATGTTTAATCAAAATTTGTCTCAACTGACTTCCAGTAAAATGACAAACTTCTTTCTGGTGATGTGTTTGCTGGACTTCTCGCCGCCTCAAACGCTAGTTCATCAGCATTAATTTTTGAGTGCAATTTTCACTCGTGTTAAAATCCAGTCAGCAACCAATGCATAGAAGTTCCTAACCTACGGTTTTTTATTTTTCTATTTAGCATAGGTGTATAACAATTATGGAACAGTAGATCTGTTGTCACTTCTGTTTCATGGCAACTTTAAGTCCTGTGCTGTATCTTTTCTTGTTAAATATTCAGGTGAATAAGTAGTGAAGACAAAGTAAGATGCCTCTCTAGACACTTCCTAAATGTTTTACATTGCAACCAACAAGTTGGTTGTCTATGAGGAATGACTGGTTTTGTTAATTTTTAGCTCTGTATAGCAAAACTGCAGAATGTTTGAGTTTTTGAAAATTAATGTTACAGTTTGAGTCACAAGTTATAGCTGATACATTAATGTTACAGTTTGAGTCACAAGTTATAGCTGATATAATCAATGTCAGTTGAAGTGTGGTGATGATAATGACACATTTTTAATGCATGAAACTCAAAGAAATTCCAGAGATCTTCCTCACTGGCCTGTGTTTCCCTCGGGGACTACAGGATCTGTCATAAGACTTGTCAACAACCTCATGCTGCTTCATTAAAATCATTTGTTTTAAAATAAAACATCAATACTAAAAGGGGGCGTGTGTCTTAGGGGCAACCCAAATACGAAGATATGACATTTGGTATGAAATATTAATTCACCTTATCTTACCCAGTCAATACTTGTAAAATCAAATCAGAAAGAAATGTTTTGTCATTTCCACGTGGATTCAAACCTGGTTTTATTATTGCACATGGAGTCTATAAATGTATAGAAACTTGCTCTTTGCATTCTCATCATTCTCTCTCCTTCACTCCTCAATCCTCATGCTAGCACATGTGACCCTGGAGTATAGATTGAGCTGTTCTAGTTGATTGCTGTTGGTGTGTTGGTCTAATGTTGGGTTGGAGAGTGTTGTGTACTTGATCAGGTTAAGAATGACTTAGATTGATGGCTGCCCCTGAAACCTAATATCCTTTCCCTCTATGGCTGATTCTCTGATGAATGTAATCAGGGACAGCTACTCACAAGCTGACAGCAGGTTAGATTTCTCCAGATCAATGGCGATGTCCTCTGTCTCTTAGAGTCTTTCTTTATAGCCAGTCGCTGTTAAAAATCACACCTCATTCACTCAGCTGTATTTATTGATTAGAAAATAAGCACTTGAGCTAGATAGATAGCACTGCTATGTAGGAAATTAGTTGCTTATCAGCAATTAAATAAAATATAATAAAATAGTATATAATACATTTCTCATAATGCTCCCCAAGTCTGCATTTATTTGATCGAAAACACACTAAAGAAGTAATATTATGAAATAATATTATTACAATGTAAACTAACTAGTGCTGGGCAATAATAACAATAATCACATCCAAAATAAAAGTTTTGGTTTTTATATATGTGTGTGTGTGTGTGTATATATATATATATATATATATATATATATATATATATATATATATATATATATATATATATATATATATATATATATACATTTTGGACAATGGCCTGGTGTCAAGAAGTGCAGCAAAGAAGCCACTTCTCTCCAAGAAAAATGTCAAGGACAGACTGAAATTCTACAGGAAGTACAAGGATTGGACAGCAGCAGGCTGGTGCAAAATTTTGTCTGATGAAGCTCCCTTTAGACTGTTTGGAACATCTAGAAAATTGATTGTTTAGAGAAGAAAAGGTGAATGCTACCATGAGTCCTGTGTTGAGCCGAGAGTGAAGCATCCTGTGACCATCCATGTGTGGGGTTGCTTTTCAACCAACGGAGTGGGCTTTCTCATAATTCTGCCCCAAAACACTGCCATGTATAAAGAATGGTATCAAATGTCCTCCAAGAGTGACTTCTTCCAACGATCCATTAACAATTTGGTGATGATCTGTGCATTTTCCAGCATGATGGAGCACCATGTCACAAAGCAAGAGTGATAAAGTAGCTCGAAGATCATTACATTAAAATTTTGGATCTGTGGCCAGGCAAATTTCTGGATCACGATGCCTTAGAGAACCTGTGGTCAGTCCTCAAAGTGAGTGGACAAGCAGAAGCACACAAATTTTGTTAAACTCAAAGAACTAATAAGGCAAGAATGGATGCCATCAGTCAGGATTTGGCCCAGAAGCTTAAATCCAGCATGCCAGAGCGAATTGCAGAGGTCATGAAGAACACTGTAAATATTGACTCATATTTTTTTTTCTAATAAAAGCCTTTAAAATTGATATGCTTACCATTGTTTTTCAGTATACCATAGAAACGTGGAAAAATAAACTACAAATATTGAAGCAGCAAACTTTGCAAAACACAATTTATGTCACTGCCAAAATTTTTGGCCATGACTGTGTGTGTGTATATGTGTCCCTGGACCACAAAACCATTCTCAAGTCGCTGGGATATTTTTTTAGCAATAGACAAAAAAACATTGTATGGGTCAAAATTATAAATCTTCTTATTATGCCAAAATCATTAGGATATTGAGTAAAGATCATGTTCCATGAAGATATTTTGTAAATTTCCTACCGTCAATATATATCGAATTGTAATTTTTGATTAGTAATATGAAGTGCCAAGAACTTCATTTGGACAACTTTAAAGGCGATTTTCTTAAAGTAATTAGATTTTTTCTGTTTCAAATAGTTTTATCTCGGCCAAATATTGTCCTATCCTAACAATCCTTATTTATTCAGCTTTCATATGATGTACAAATCCAAATTCAAAAAAATTTAAGACCGGTTTTGTGGTCCAGGGTCACACATATATTTGTATGCGTAAATACTGTGTGTGTGTGTATATCTCACTTATATGAATGTAAATACATGTAAATATTTTCTAAATATGTAGGCCTACTGTACGTGTGTGTCTTTATATGTACATAATAAATATACACAGTACACACACAAATAATAAACAATAACTTTTATTTTGGATGTGATTAATTGCGTTTAATCGTTGCCCGACACTACAAGTAACCATTTTGGGATTTATTTATTGAATTGAAAGCAGCCTTTATCACTGTTGAATACCACGTATGAGAAGCTTTGTTGGCTGAGTGCTGTTTAGCACACGTTCAGCGAGGGCGTCGCACAGGCTCATGCGAGTGTGTCGAGGCACAGAGGATACATACAGGGGCTTTAAAAGGCTCTAAACTCAAGCTGCCACATCTGCGAGCCTGCATACATCACTCTGTTTATCGCCACAACTGCTAATTGAACATAGGCTCACAGAATGGTGCCCCCATGTGTTCCATAGCGCCGCACTGCCATTGGCTGTTGTCGCGGCGACGCAGCCATTAATGAGACAGGGCCGGGAAGATGGATTACCCAGTGCCATATTGCCCATCATCCCCAATCAAGAACCACCCATGGAAATTGATTGTTGTAATTTGCTCTCATTATTATTATAATACCCGGACAAAATAACACACACGGCTCGCTGTCAAAGCTGTGAAAACCAGCCATTAGTTATGGGGGAGACAGCAAATGCGTTTTATGAGTTTCGCAGTTAGTTGAGACGTTGGATGCAAACACATCTTAATCAGATTTCCACTCCCTCCATCATGGTGATATAGCATCTCATTATCTCCACCTCAGAGAGTGGTGGAAGAGAGTACACATTCATTTATACTTTAATGTCAGTGTCACAGTTTTACTTCGTGAATAATGCCTTGAACTTTCCGTGAACAAGAACAGTAGCGATTGCCGATCCAAACAGCAGAGCGGAAAACAACATCACGCTCTAGCCAGGTTGAAAATTATTACCCTGGAAACAAATTAGGAAAAAAAAACCTGAGGTTTAATTTGTGGACTTTGCCGTAGTCAGCAACTTCATCCGCTTGTCTCTCATAAGAGTTCTTGTTGTTTTTAACACACTCATCAGCTTTCCTCGGACAGTTGAGAGCTGCTCTTCGGGTGCTTAGTACCCCATCTAACCAAAAAGAACAAATGGTCAATACCTCAGGATGTGTCATGCGGGATGACTATAATTAGTCCTTCCTCCAGTTCAGCCAATGATGTACATCATAAACGCTTCGTCTCCAGAGCCAGATTAAGACTGCAGCCCAGCGCTGCTCCCAAATCCTCCCTGCTTACACTGCACTCTGTCTGTCTCCCGAGTCCCTCTCTTTACATATGCAAGAAGTTATAAGGCATGGAAATGATCAAAGCAGGATACGATTATGCATCCCTAATCACAAACTAGCCCCACGAAACCTCGGCGGTCTCGCCCTTTTTATTGGGCGATGGTGAGGAAACGGCAGGTAAATCAGTTGAAGATTACACCTCGGATAGTTTTATGACAGAGCCAGGAGTCCCATCAGGGAGGAATTTCTAGCGTGGTCAGCAGCATATGAACGGTGGGGGACATCGTCTGGAATTAGGGCTGTAATTTAAAGCACTCTAATTACAACAATCACTTACATCCAGGCTTTTACTTGTGTCGCAACGCAATACGATTAGGAATGCGAGCGGAGAGCTTCCATATCCTCTCCAAATCAGACCAAGTATGGTGTCATTTTGTGTCCAATTTGAAGAAAATTGGTGAATTCCAGAAACCGAGCTTTTGCATATTTGATGCAAACATTTCTGAGGCCTCTAAATGATCAATGTGATTAAACCTTTTCAGAAAAACCTGTTGTTTACTTAATCCTCAACATGAATGGATCCTCAATTTTTAGCAAGTAAAATGGCATTTAAGAATAATTCTAAAAACATCCCACTTTTGGTCCGGTCAAGTGTCCTTTTGCTGTAAAATCTCTACTAAACCTAATATCTTTTTATATTACTGTATTATTTCGAGGTGAACTCTGACCGGACTGAAGTGGTTTTCTTGATTATCCGTATGTCATTTTTGTTTTGTTTAAAAAAAGAAAATAAAATCATATTTGTACATCTCTCAATCATTGTATTGCATTCCTCCCCACAATTAAAACTGCAGAGCTTTGATCATAAAACTAATCAAAAATATGCATTTTATAAGTAGTTTGCTATACTGTTCTCAAGATTTCATTGCTTTATTATCAACATTTATTCACTCTCTGGCCATTAAAGCTGAGGTGTTTTTTTCTATATTTTGAGCTTAATATTGTCATAGTATATGAGCCATAAAATCATGATGTATCAAATATTACACTTTTTATTTAATATTTTGTCTTAAGATTCATAAACTCAAAAATTTCTCAACAGTTTTTCTGATTTAAAGTGATGCCATAAAGTGAAGCCTGTCTCTAATTTATGAACACCATTGTTCATCATAAAGTATTATCTCTGATCATAGTAACAGCAAAAGTTTCTTTTCTGAGTATCTTACATTAATTTGAGTTGTTTGATTGATTCATTTATGGGCGTGTGTGTGTGTGTGTGTGTGTGTGTGTGTGTCAGCCCGTGGGGTGTGAAGTATGGTGTAGATCCATCGCATTGTCCCATTCTCCTGTTTTTTCCCCGACAGGGCCCAGTGTAACCTTCAGCCCTACAGGGGAGAGGCTTGTAAATTACCACTGGAGTTTTCCCCCTCACCCCTGCTGTCATCATTTCATTAACCCCATCCTGATCTCCTCCGACCTTGACTGCTTGCTTTCACTCACAGGGGAATGGCCTCTCTCTCCACCCTGCTTTCTCTCTTACTTTGTGCCAAACTGTGTTGAGCTGCAGCCAGTACATATGTCACCCACAGAACCATGGGCTTTTAGCTAATGGTGTCAGACGATAGACTGTAATTTTATGGGGAAAATATATCAAGTTCACAGATGCCATGTAAACATCAATGTGAGATCAAAATGAACCTGTCTTGGTCAAATATTGCACCTGGTGTTATTTTGAATGATTCATCTGTGCATTTCATTTTGAAGAAAATGGTTGTTTTCTTTTACACTGATGTTACTTATGTTGTGTGGACACCTGAATATTGTTAACCAGTTACCGAAGAGATATTGTTTTTAGCAAACTCTGCATTCTAGTACAATGGTTCTCAGCCAGGGGACCATTAGTGGGACTCAGTAAACTTTTGGGGAGGCCCTAATAATGTTTGGTTATAAAAATCTAAATAAATCATATTTCTGAGTTTAAGCTATTTTTAGTTAAGAACCAATTCAAGTTTATACAATATAAACACTACAATTCATTCTCAGTGGATATCCCCTCACACACAATAATGCCTTATTAAAAAGGATATTTAAAAAATCCTGTTTTGCTATGAAATTTGTCACATTAAGGAAGTAGCAAATGCAAATGTGAATCTGAACATTTGTGGTCCTATTTCCACTTATGTGCTCAAAATAAACTGTGTGCAGTTTCATTAATAATCAAGTGTAGTGTTGGTTCTGGCAGGTCATGTTAGTGTGTGCATGTGTGTGTGTGTGTGTGTGTGTGTAGGCGGAAATCTCGGGGGGACAGGACCCCAATCTGAGGGTTGTCCCCCCAAATATATGATCAGAAACAACACTTTGTATTGTAAATAACTATGTTTTATACTTTAACTTTGTAAGTAGTAAAACAAAACAAAAAGAAAATGGGGCAAAAAAAAGTCAGGTGAGAGAGAACAAAGTCAATAATTGTGGAATTCGGCTGTCAAGGCTATTTTATTCATTTACACATCGGATGAAGTGATTATTTTCTCTTTAATACAGATGATGACGTTTTATTTTTCGATGAGTCCACTATGATAGCAATAAGAATATTACCTGCTTGACGGATAGTAATGTCTACAACGGACACGAGCGCTGTTGCGCCACGACCACAACAGCTTGATGTCTCCCTGCTGCACTAATATTAGTAAGGCTTTACTCTGTGTAAACATATCCTTACAAGTACAATTTTAGATGTATTATTTGTGTCTCCCTTGAAATTCTCCGGCACCATGCCGGATCTCCGGCGTGCAGCATTTGGCTGCGGAAAAAAAATATTCCTCTGTAAAAAAAAAAAAAAGGTTGATTGTTATCACTTTCGAGTCCATGAGTTTGCCTACCAATGGTATGAGAGAAGCACAGCTTTCACTCTCAACCAAACTAACATTACTAGCCAATAAGAATGTTTTGCTATTGTATTGTGTATTGTCACACCCCTAGTGTTGATAAGCAGTGATCTAGCTCATAATTTTCCAAGTGTATGAAACGGCTTTCATTCTTCAGGTGTTTTTTTTTTTTTTTTTGCTTTAATTCCTGGAAATTTTATGTTTATTGTCCGACCCTGCTGTTAGACAAAATGTATGCCCCTGCCTATCACAGCACCCATATATAAGGTCCTTCAGTATCATTACCAGCTTTTGCGTTGCTCAGTAGCTAATTACCCTCCTCCATCCCCAACTCCTCTTCTCAACAGTCAGGATTCAGCCTTTTGATTCTCCTTGAATCAAACTTAATTTCTAAAATGTTACAATGTGTTATTAAACTTTTTAATATCTGCAATATATTTATGTTGCTTCTGTTCTGTTTACCCTGGAGGGTTATTGTTGCTCTCTCTGCTCTTTATCCGTGCTAAGCTGCATGGATGCACAGGGAGTTCTTTTCCAGAACAGAACTATAATGCCAATCCAAACTGTATGTTAATTGTCAGTCATCTTTTACAAAAGTTGTCGTGACAGAAGAATTTTGAGCAAATTAATTTGTCAACGTTGTTGCACATATATAAAGTTGTAATGGTATGGTGTTAAATAAAGATTATGGATGGTTGTATCAATTACTGGCCCTTTTGTTGGTGACTGAGTGATTATTCACATTTTTGTTGTACGAAGAAATAAGCAGAAAGACACTGAGGTTAAACAATATGTCTTTGTAGCTTGTCAGTTGCAGTCTTCTGATTTACATGAATCCTGCACTGCTCTCTACAGACTACGCAGGGAATATTTCCATAAGAGCAACTTCAAATTACTTTAATTATAATAAAAAAAAGAGTTTTGTTGTTTTTACCTTTATTTAAGGCTATAAAGAACAGGCAGGAAGCAAAGTGGGAGTGGAAAGCACCACAAGTAGGGAGTCAAATTCAGGTCACCAATAGCACTAGCATGTTGCCAACTAACGAGTTTTCCAACTACATTTTACTTGTATTCAAAATGACTGTGGCTTACTGAAGTTATGTATTTTATGTGTTCATCAAAATATGTTTTATATGTTCTTCAAAATTATATATATGCGTGTGTGTGTGTGTGTATACACATATATCAATAAATATGTTCTCTATGACCTTGAGTTGCAAATATCGGAAGTTTTAATTAATATTTAATTATATTGTATACCTGTGTGAATACATTTACACTACTATTCAAAGTTTGGGGTCAGTAATAAAAAAAAAAAAAAAAAAAAAAATATATATATATATATATATATATATATATATATATATATATATATATATATATATATATATATATATACACACACACATACTTTTTATTGACCAAGGATGCATTATTATTAATCAAATATACACAGTCTTTGTGAAAAAAGTTCACTACTTTCAAAACGCCCCGAAACCTTTGAACAGTAAATGTGAATGTAGTATAAATTGCTAATGTATGTAATGTCTGTTTGTATTAAAATAATATTTTAATATTTTTAATTAGTATTTATCCCATTAGTTCCCATATGTTCCCCTATATTTAGCCACAGCTGACTTTAATATTTAACAATACTGTAGGAAGTATAACCCTAATTGTTTTATAACCCCATTGTCATAAATGGGACTGTATTTTGTTCACTTTAACCATGCACAACTGTCAAGGAACAACTCTTGAGGTCAATTAAGCTGAATTTAAACTATTTTGTTTCTCAACTCCTTGGCCACTTGGCCAGTCTTCATGTAGGTTGTGTGTAATTTTTAATGGGTAACATTCACTTTACTTACACACTTTCCCTAATCAGTACAGTTTTCTACTGCAATAGGCTCCCTGCAGTACTATTTGAAAGGGCACTTGATGGGCTGATCAGGTGTGAATACACAACTCCTCAGAGACCTTGTTTTTTTACTGTGAGCATGCAGCTGAAAAGCTAAGGATGTGGATCCCCAATCCTGTTATCATTATCTTATCTGAACATCACGAAGACTGGAAGCAGGTCGGAGTGTAAATGTGAGAGATCTTGCTGATGCTGCTAACTCTCTGCCCGCAGCTGCTGCATCCAACCCTCCTTCGTTCCTTTAGAATTTATGAACTCACTCAGCAATGTTATTACAAGTCAGAGTTTATTGGGAAATTGTTACATTATGTGAAGTGTCTAACAAATTGCTTATGCTCCTGTAATTGGGTTACAACAGGCGTGCTCTCCCATTGGTGAGATTAGGCAGGCTGGGCTCCCACCGATCTCACAACCCAAGCAGTAATTTTATTTGTCTTGCCTCGCTCTCCCTCTCCTAACAACATGGCTTTCTCTGCCTCCTTGCCAGATGTCTGTTTGGAGGAGCAGGCTTGTTTTTTGGCCCCTGACAACACAATTACAGCCCCGTCGATTGTCGTGTGTGTGCATTAAGTACCTCCCCCAAAATGAGGCCGATTAATGAAGGGGCTCCTCGGGGCCGAAGAAGAAGCCCCAGGCACCCACACAGAGGAGAGGAACTGTTGTTACGGGTCAGGCTGCTACACATGCTCCATACTGTATTATGCAGGTGTGTATGTGTATGTTTGAAACTGCATTGCATAATGTGGCTTGATCACAGGATAGGATGCTACACTTCAAGGACACTACAAGATTCCTGCCTGTAAATAGATCCAGCAGATCCATCCATCTACATATTATCAGGATTAAATATTTGTTATAATTTACATTTTTATAATGTCATTTTAAATCATTAAATTATTATTTCAATTATTTTAGGTATGTTTTATAAAAATAATACACTACCACAGATGGAAATTGGTAATACTAAAAGGAAAATATATTACATTTGTTGCATCCTGTATGTCTACGCATATTCATGGTTTAGGCCCTATGATGATATCCTTCTTAATATAAAGGTATCTATATATTTAATATAAAGACCCATAGTGTGAAAATATATTATTTATAATATTATACAAAATAAATAAATGTATTGAAGCGAAGGCAAACAAATATACAACTTGTATTAATATTATAGCAAATCTTTTTTTTTCTACTCATTGTTAATGTTGGATGCATAAATAAAAAAAGATCTTCGTATGAATCTATCAAAAAAATAAGAAATTCAAAATTTTGCACAATTAATGTAGTTCCATAACAGCATATTAAATTATGTTGTAAACAATATTGTAAATAAATATTCTAAGTGAATTCGGGAAATGCGACGACCATAAGAATTTAGAAATTTGAGACTATGGGTCAAAAACGAAAAAGGGTTTAAGCATAAAAACGCTAAGTGAAATACTTTAAAGTAGTTGTCGTCATCAGCCACCCCCGCCCCCAACCCAATTAAAAACTTTTCTGTTTAATTTAATTGCAATTTTGTTTTTGTTTTTCGGAGCAAAAAATAAATATCATAAATCTTCCCTGATTTACAGAAAAGACCCACTAAAATGTCATTCAGTATAACAGTCTTGTCAGGCATATTTACAACAAAAATCTATTTATGACACATTAAAAGACTAATTTCTTTCAACTCGTATACTAATTAGTTGTAATTTTACATTTAAACAGTTTGCCACTAGGTTTTGCCCATTGGTCAGTAAGAATTATTTACTCATTTAAAACACCCCAAAATTGTATATGCTTCTTTATTCTGACATATTTAAATATATAAAAGAATAAGCATGTTTTTTAGGATTTTTACATAAATATTGTTACATATTTCAACCAAATTTAGACCCCCCCCCCCCCCCCCGTGAAACCTTAAAACTAGACACTTTACTTACATTTAATGTGCTTTTCATGCAGACATCTTAATGTCTTTGCCCCCTACACAAATGGCATATCAAAATAAGAGATGGACTAGTTTAGCTGAGGCAACTTGCAGTGTATTTAAACAGTGTATTTTCTTTTTTGTGATCTGTTCAATGGGAGAAGAACCCATAATCATGTTGTTTTTAACCCCATGCTTTTGCAGTTGAGTTACAGGAACACAATATTCAGTCTTTATGTACAGTGCATCAGCTGAACGTGATTTATTAGGCAAATTGTACTAAGCAGGTCAGTGTCTGTGCTTTTTCAGTATATATAAAACAAATAAAGAGAATCGACCCTGTCTGTAGGGTATGTGAAGACTGAAAATGGCTTAATTTTTATAATGTTCCCCTGACAAGAGATTATCCAACATAGTAATGGCAAATCAATAGGGACTTAAGTTGTCAGGAGAAACAGATAACATACTAAAAGGGATTGATTAGATGAATTTTCTCATTTTATGAGAAAGTCTATACCGAAGGTAGCTGCAAAGCTTGTTAAATAGAGGGCATACTTATCCTTGCAGATAGAAAAAAACATATTAAAGAGCTGAAGGCAGATTGTTGAAGGGAAGAGAGAGACTGAAGGGAAGAAACTGCTGACCTGTGCTTTTTTTTGTCTGACGTTGAGCTGATTTATAACGATGGATAAGCTTTGTCTAAAGGGGGAGTGAACGATGTCTCCATGTAAATGATCTTAAATGAGATATCACAGGCTGTTGTCACAGCGGGAGCTCTTGCAGTGTGGAAACGGAGGAAGCATCATGGGACTTTTTAGTCCTTTAAAGCATGAGGATAATTCTGAACATCCTAGGCTTTTCTTTACACGTCTTTTTCTACTTTTATGGTCATTTAAACAACACAAAGCAATTGTTTAATGTTGGAATTAGGATGTTTAAAAAGACAAAACAATAATCATCGTTGGTTCTTATATTACAAGATATATTCTTGACAATTAAAAAAAATGTCTAATGTAAAAGCACACAGAGTCTAATGCAGTATTTTAGACGTAGCATCATGATTTAATCATTGCAGTATCACAATTATACACACCTCTCCTGAGGAATAGTGCATTCACGGTATTTTTTTCTGCTGAAAGCTGAACAGCTGTGTTTCTGAAGTGCTTTGTGTAAATGTCTCAGGAATTTGGGTGTCAACAACTGTCACCAAAACACGCTGCCACTGATTGTATTTGGATGCACAGATGTTTATATCCTTATGTGAAGGGCTTCTCATTTCAATGAAGCAATGAGAACTGTGGGTACTATTTCAGCATTTCTGCAAGAAAACTAATTAGTGGAGGAAAGTCTGCATGAGGATTAAGGTTTGGACTTCTCTGGTCCGCTGGCTGTAATTTAATATGTAATATTTACATCCTGCATTGCTGTAGCGCACCTTAGAAGATGTGAGCTGTTCAGTCATAAACATATAAACATATCCCCCTTCATGGTTGTGCTCAGTATAGTGAATGGATGTGGTATTTGGGTGACATCTGGTCCCTGACTGTTCAAAGTGTAGCAGCTGTTGCTCCCCATGATGACGTTCATCTTCCTCACAGCCATGTGACACTTTAAATGTTCTTGTCTCTATTCCAGCTTCTCAAAAACTCTTTGAGCTGTCACTTACGAAGTCTGCATCTCAGGAAGTGCTTTGACCTTTCATTATGTATTATCTGTGGGGTCAGAAACCAAGTCTAGCTGTTGTTTTGTTTTTAGAGAGTAATAGATAGATGGTTTTGTATACGAAGCATATTCTGCAATGTTTAAGAGGTCAGCATTTTGATGTAGATGTTGAATAACAAAACTAGGACCAACTCTTATTCAGAGGAAAAACTAAAATCTGGAGCCGAATGATTTTTTCGTTTAAAATAATTTCAGTTTGGATATATTTTAATTTGCAATTCATTCCTGTGATCACAAAGCTGAATTTTCAGCAACCATCCATTCTTCAGTATCACACGATCCTTCAAAAATCATATGTTGATTTTTTGC